>NC_068982.1:33811174-33834474 GCF_001194135.2 Octopus bimaculoides
ATATATATATATATCTATATATATATATATATGTATATGTATATTGCTATCCAGTAGCCCCACCACTCTAGTTTTCACCACTCGCTTCCCCTCCCACTTTCTAATAACACCTCTTTGGCAATATCCTGCCACTTATATTATGACCTTCGAACCTCAAAGGTATGGCCTGGCATTTGCCACCAACTAAATCTCTCTCTGCTTTTACTCAACCATCCCATTTATATTCTGATCCCTTTTCCTTGTGAGTATGCCCAGCACTTTGCCACCATCTCTATCCTGTTGTCACCCACTCACTCACTCCTTTCTCCTGCACTTCTCTCAGGTTGGGTAATCATGTATCTCCTTTGCAGTAGCACACCTGTTTCTTCCTCATTCCTGATATCTCTCTCTCCAGCCAGGTAACCTTGTACCTCCTCTACAACAAGATACCTGTCTCTGTCTCTCTGTCTCACTATAACCTTTCATTATCTGACACAAGATCACCTCCTCCAATGCCTCCTCCCCCACTCAAAAGATTTTTGTCTTGCAAGTTACTCAGTAACCCATGCCAGCATGGAAGGCAGACATTAAACAATGATGATGATCATGATGATATAAATGTGCGTGTGTGTGAATTCTAACATATATACAAGGCCACAAATTTGGGACAATGACATAGTGGATATCAAGCTCAGTAAATGACAGATTTGTTTTATTAAACCAGATGGTGTAGCGATCTGGTTTCACCAGTCCTCAGTCAAATCGTCCAACCCATGCTAGCATGGAAAGCGGACGTTAAACGACAACGACGACAACGGAAGGTTGAACTGAGCTCAATGGAATTGAACTCAAGACATAAAGATATATAAGTAAATATGTTTTTTATTCTGAGTTCAAGCCCTCGTGAAGTCAACTTTGCCTACAATAAATAGATTAAAATTCAAACTGATTTACATTGCCATTTGTACAACTAGAGCACCATCCGTCAATATAAAACTTCAATAATTCTATGAAAATCAAAATTCCAGGTCTTGTGTTCACACAGTTATTTTTGTTGTCTTTTTATAGAGAAGCACTTGTTCACCTGTTGCTAAAAATGTAATTGTGAGCCAACAAAGGAAGCATTTACATGGTGTCTCAAGTTGCTAGAAATAACAACCAAATCTCCCCTATATTGCATCTTACTGTCTTAAAAAAGAGACACAATGCATAACATAATTTTAGAGACATTATGACTGAAACAAAACCAAGATATTTAGTCACAGCTTGAATATCTTTGATTATAGGTCAACCTACTTAGGTCTGGGGCCAAATAATTATTTTTAATACAAACACAAGGTCTGAAAAGTGAGGAAGGGGCAAATCAATTACACTAACCCCAGAACTTAGAAACCATTATTTTATTTTCCAATTTTTTATGTCCTGAGCTGAAATTGCACCAACGTTAACTTTGCCTTTAATCTTTACAGGGTTGATAAAATAAAGTACCAATCAAGTACTGGGGTCGATGTAATTGACTAACCTCCTTGGGCCAAAATTTGAAATAATCATTATTTTTATTACCATATTTTCTGGCATATAAGCTGACAGAGAATGTAATGTAAACATTCAAACATTGTCACTATCTTTCCAAATCCTGCTACTTTTCACATAGAATATTTGGTTCTCCAAAATCATTTTGGTGCATAAATCAATCTACCTTTTTTGGATTTAAATTTTAAAATTCAACTTGTATGCCAAAAAATATATCATTATTATAGGGAATAGTTTATCATTAAACAAAAGACAAATTAAATTTAGGTAAATATAATTTAGAGATGATGCTCATTTTGTACTTTATAAGAGAAGCAGAAGCATAAAAAAAAAAAAAAACATCAAGAAATCATAAGAAATATATACATTCAACAAATATTTATTTCTATTTCTTATATTTCTTCAAAATCTGTTCTTTGATAGCTAGCATTCACCAAAATAAGCTGTCTGTGGCTTTAAGAACAAACAAATGGTAAGCAACAGCCAGCCTACAATATGTGTTTTGTAACCTTGACTTAGTTCACTTCTCAAAATGTCATCAAAAATAGAAACCAGATTTAGACGTGTCATTATTTTATTGTACATCCAAGGCTACACAAGAAATCTTATTAAATATATAAGACTCTAGTGATCCCCCCAACAGTTTAGCAATTAACTTTGCTTTACTAAAAAAAAAAAAGAAAACAGAAAGAAAGTGAAATGATCAAATAACCTAACAGACATTTCTTGAAATATAAGAGGCAAAAAATATAAATATAATTTTTTTTCCTTTCTCACCCTTACTTAATCTCAAAGTTCATAGAACTACATATAAATGTCACAGTTTGAATCAAATGAAAGTTAAAGGACAGAGGAACAAATAAAGTCCAATAAAAAAGAAAAACCTACAGTTATTACATCCTAACAGTAGTGAATACATGCTTATAATGACATCGTTTATGGTTAATTTTAATTATGAACATTCATTAATGAACAATTAAGGACCTTGTCCAAATGACTTTAGTTTATGATATACTTCAGTGTCACTTAAGTCTATCATCAAACTAAATACCATTCTACTTCTTTAGAATTAACAATTGTTATTAAGCCCGTTTTGAATAGATTCAATTTCAGACAGAGACTAATTCTGTCAAGATAATATCAACACACAAAGCTAGTTAACAATGAAGGCACATAATATATATTTCACCTGTTATTTGTACACCTGGAATAGTTATTCACTCACTCCACACATTCTAGAAAGCATTAAAGAAAGCATTAAAGAAAAAGCTAACTGGCTGATAGGTAAGTTTTCTCTCATGGAAGCAGTTTACTCTATGCCCCTCCAGCCCCTATTTCCAACACTTTTGTTCCTCTGTACTTGGTATTTTTATAAGTGGAAAATTATCAGAATCATAGTATGACTGAAAAGTTCACTTCTCTACCACACAGTTCCACTGCATGGTACCTTGAACAAGTGTATTTTGCTATAACATCAGACTGACCAAAGCTTTGTGAGTAGATTTAATCAATCAAAACTAAAAGAAGCCCAACATATGTGCATATGTTTATGATGTACTTCTTTATGATATACATTCTTTGTATGTATGTATTTACGCATGTATATTTCTTTGAATAAGCTCATATTTCCCTCCTGTTCACTAGTTAGTAAACAATGGCTTCTTGATGGTATCATATACTCACAGTCTACCATGACACCAATTCCTGGTTTCTTGACATGTTGCCTAATCTTTCTAAACAATTATTGATAGCTCCAGTTTCCTGTAGCTACTGAAATTGTTGAGTATATAAACAGAATGGCAGCCTGTTTCTCTAGGATTGGTAAAACTGGTGTTGACTCATCTGATGAGAATCCAATAAGATTGAAAAGTCAATTAAGGTTGTTCATCATTTTCTCAGTCTATGGAGAATAGCTAAATTAGCCGTTCATAAATCTACTATATTGGTTTTATATATATAGGCGCAGGCATAGAAGCATGGATAGGTGCAGGCATGACTGTGTGGTAAGAAGCTTGCTTCCAAACCACATGGTTCTGGGTTCAGTTTCATTGATTGGCACCTTGGGCAAATGTCTTCTACTACAGCCTTGGGCCAGCCAAAGTCTTGTGAGTGAATTTGGTAGATGGAAACTGAAAGAAGTCTGTCGTGTATATATATATATATATATATTGGACTGGCCCCCATGTTGGTGGCACATAAAAAGCACTCATTAAACTCTCAGAGTGGTTGGCATTAGGAAGGGCAACCAGCTGTAGAAACCTTGCCAGATCAGATAGGGGCCTGGTGCAGCCTCTTGACTTGCTAGTCCTCAGTCAAATCATCCAACTTGTGCTAGCATGGAAAGTAGACGATGATGATAATATATGTGTATGTTTGTCCCCACTCCTCGACAATCAGTGTTGGTGTGTTTGAGTTCCCAGTAACCTAGTAGTGTGGCAAAAAGAAAGAAAAAAGTACTGGGATTGATTAATTCTACTAAAAGTTCTTTAAGGCAATACTCCAACATGGCTGTAGTCTAATGACTGAAACAAGCAAAAGATATACAATACATACATATATACATATATATATATATATATATATATATATATATATATAAAGCACAGGTCATATTGGCAGATGGAAATTTCATCAGCACCAGCAGATAGGACTGTTGTACATATGATTTCATTGTGAACTGTAAATCATTAGCAACAGATACCCAAGAACCAAATGCCAGATCAAAAATCTGAAAAGCACAAACTACATGCTAGTTTTATCTTTTAAGCCTCTCCCTCAGAGTGAAAGGCAGATTGTACGATGCCTGTGTACAAACAGCTATGCTGCATGGCAATGAGACATGGGCTGTGACTACTGAGGATATGTGAAGACTTGAAAGAAATGAAGCCAGTATGCTTCGCTGGATGGGTAAAGTCAGTTTGCATATTTGGCAGAGTGTAAGTGATTTGATAGAAAAACTGAGTATACGTAGCATCAGATGTAGTGTGCAAGAGAGAAGACTGCACTAGTATGGCCATGGAATGTGTATGAATAAAGACAGTTGCATCAAGAGGTAAAGGGAACACGTGGAAGGGGTAGACCCAGGAAGACATGGGACGAAGTGGTAAGAAAGGATCTACAGACATTGGGACTCACAGAAGAGATGACAGGGGAACAAGACTCCTGGCAGTTTGCTGTGCTTGGAATGACATGTCAAGCTAAATAAAAGCATGGTTAGGCTCGTTCCCTGCAACCCTCTCCAGCTGAGCATCCCTAATCTCGCAGGCTCATAGGTGCTGGTGCCACATAAAAGCATCCAATGCACTCAGTGGTTGGCATTAGGAAGGGCACCCAGCCATAGAATCCACGCCAAAACAGACAGGGAGCCTGAACAGCTCTTCAGCTAGTCAGCTCCTGCCAAACCAGCCAACACATGCCAGTATGGAAAACAACTGTTAAATGATGATGATGATGAATGCTTGGATCAGTGAAATTCATTGGTCCAGCAATGAATTTAGAGCTTCATGGTCTTCTCTTGACCCCTTTTGTTATCATATTTCTGCTGAAATACACTGCCCTTATTTAATAAAATAATTTTTTTCTTTTGGCATTATTAATCTGAGCAAGCTGGCAAAATCATCAGCACACTGAGCAAAATGTTTAGTGGTATTTCGCTCGTCATTACATTCTGAGTTCAAACGCCACTGGGATTGACTTTGCCTTTCATCTTTTTGGGGGTCAATAAAATAAGTACCAGTTGAACACTGGGATCGGATGAAATTGACTAAGCCCCCACCCCATTTCAGGCCTTGTGCCTATAGTAGAAAGGATTATTAATCTGATGTTTGAAATATAGATTAACATGAGATTCTGATGGGAAGTTTTCATTTAAATCATTTTAAAACAAGAAATATGTGTCGTAGAACTAGGATAGTTTCAGATGGGTTGGTGTCAAAAGGGTCAATGATGTGGCTGGTGCTGATGCAAGCTATTGACATTTTATAGAAAATAAAGGCAATGGGATTGGTACTTTAGTAGTGATGACATTATCACTTGGTTTAAATTTTTACTACTGGCTGGTTTATTTTTCATATATTTATCTAATTAATAAACATTTATGCACAACACATCTGGTAGAAAGCCTAAGATAAATTTTACCATTTAACATTTAAATCAGCTATATCAAGCCCAAAATTTTCTGTTTGTTTTATGTTGAAATTGGCCAGCTCCAGCCACTCAGCCCTACTTGACAATGTCATTCTACAAATAAACAATTACATCATCAAAGTCTCAAAGCTATGAGACAATCCATTATTAATTCAAATTTAAATATTATATTTGAGGAGTTAAAGTAATAGCTTTTAAGTCTGTTACTATATGACTTTATATAGGTGCAAATATATCCTGTTTATATGCAGGAAAATACAAAGAGTAATGAGAATCATTCATATTTATTTATTTAAAGTTTTACAGCAAAAGACTTAAAAACTGTAGTTTAACTCAATTAGATTTATATATTTTACAGTTCCGATGCATATTTAAGTAGTTTGCTTCCCAACCATATGGTTTTAGCTTCAATCCCACTGTGTGGTATATTGGATAAATATCTGTTATAGCTTCTCGTGAATGGATTTCGGAGACTGAAAGAAACCTATCGCGTGCACACGCATACATGCATGTCTGTGTATACATATGTTTATCATGACATCATACAACAGTTTTGAACAATCATCATTGTCATACATGTAGTCATTTGTTTCCAGTCTCCTATGAAAACCTGCCAAGTCACAGAGAAATATTACCTTGCTTGGAAACAAATGAGGATTAATGACAGGAACAACATCTAACCACAGAAAATCTGCCTCAACAAATTCTGGCATGTAAGCATGAAAGGTGGACATTAATAATGTTTTCTACTCAAGGCCTGAAATTTTGGAGGAGGGGACTAATCAATTAGATCGACCCCAGTACGCAACTGGCATTTAATTTATCAACCTTGAAAGGATGAAAGGCAAAGTCAACCTCAGCAGAAGGTGGACATTGATAATGCTGAGGATATTCTATTGCATGTTCTGCCATATAACGAATCATAATCACCATCATTTTAGCATCCACTTTTCCATGCTTGCATGGATCAAATGGAATTTGTTGAGGTAGTTTTTCTACAGCTAGAAGCCATTACTGTAGCCAACACTCGCTTGTTTCCAAGTGATATAAATGTTAAAACATTAACTCATAAAAAAAAATAGAACACATGCTAACTGACCACAGAAAGCAATGTATACAGATTATATGTAATGGAACATGTAGTATATACAGAGAGGTTGTATACTGAATGAAACTGGTGCATACTGATAGTGCAGTGTATAAGCACTTGAAGTAAACAGAAGAATAAGTTGTTAAAGATTAGACAAGATAAATATTGGACTTCACGATTGAGATAATACAAGATCAAGACACAGTGAGATACTGTGTAGCATTATTGTCCAGCCCATATTAGAATAGAAAAACTGATGAGATGACAACAAAGATGATTACAACTGTGCACTAAAACAAACTTTAATACATGTAGTAATAAAATTTATCATTCTATAAATGTATGTGCAGGAATAAACGTAAACACATCTTTCTTTTTATTCCACTACCTTTTAATAAAAAGGACTATTATTTCTTGTTTAATTGAACAAATCGATCCCAGTACTTATTTTTTAAAGCCTGGTACTTATTCCATCTGCCTCTTTTGCTGAACCACTAAATTATGGGGATGTAAACAAACCAACACCAGTTGCCAAGGACAAACACAGACGTAACTATATACATCATCGTTTAACGTCGGCCCTCCATGCTGGCATGGGTGGAACATAGAGAGAGAGAGAGAGAGAGAGAGAGAGGTACGTACGTGTGTGTGTGTATGAGACAGGCTTCTTTCATTCTCCATCTACCAAATCCTACTTACAAGGCTTTGGTGGGTCTGGGACTATAGTAGATGGTACCTGCCCAAGATCAAGACACTGTATGACATTCCTGTTTACACATATTAACACAGAAAAACTTATGCTCATCATAAAGTATTGAGTACATTATCTACAACATTCTCTGCGCCTATCAAAAAAAAAACATTCACACATAATGAGTATCACCATCATAATTTAATATTTATCTGCTATGTGTTAGACAAGCTGGCATGGACTAAACAACACACACACACACACACACGTATGTGTAATCTTTCTTACCTAATATATAAAAGTAGCAGCAATCTATCAGCAAACAGTTATAGGTTTTTTATATGGTGCTTGTATGGAATGCCCACACTACTACCCTACTCATTTGACAACGCTATACAGACAGTATATATTGGGAAAGTGAATACCATGGAAGATAGATCATAATTCATTCTTTGACTTTACGTAGTCATACGACCTACAAGAAATAGCAATCAAATCTTCTTCAACCCACCACACTACTATCTTTTAAAAAATGTAACTCCCTGCGTATTTTGACCTGTCTTTGTAATGTCCCTGTGACAAGTAGTAGTAGTAGTAGTAGTAGTAGTAGTAGAGGCCCCGAACTGGTAGAGCCGTTAAGTATGCCGGACAAAATGCTGAGCGGAATTTCTACTGGCACTTCACGTGCTAAAGCTCAAATTCCGCCGAGGTCTACTTTCATCTTTTCTAGGTTGATGAAATAAGTACCAGTTGAGCACAGGGGTCGATGTAATTCACTAACGCCTGCCTCAAAATTTCAATGTCCTATTCTTGCCGCCTGCTGATTTCTCTCGATTTCTCGTGAGGTACGAAAAATAATAAATAAGTTCTTTTGTATTTCGTTAGTCGTAACAGTCAACAACAATTGCCAACTAACAATCATAATTAGTACTATCAACAATAATTCCACAGGGTATTGTTGTTTAGCTCTAAGATCAGCCCTGATCGAGTAACCACCTATTATTAACAAAGAGCTCCAGCTGTCACTATCCAATTATTGGTAATTCTTCACTGGACTGCAGCCACGCTGGGCACCGCCTTGGAAGATTGTAATCGAAGTACTTGTTTTTTTTTAATGCCCGGTACTTATTCTATCGGTGTCTTTTTGCCGAAGTGCTAGAATACGGGGGACGTAACCAAACCAACACCAATTGTCAAGCGCGGTGGGGGGTAAACAAACATTATATATGGCGGGCTTCTTACAGTTTCCTTCAACCAAATCTACTTACGTCGGCCCGAGGCTATAATAGAAGCCACTTACTCAAGATGTAACGCACTGGGGACTGAACCCAGAACCATGTGGTTGGATGGCAAAGTACTTAGCACATAGACACATACATGAAAAATAATTGGAACTGCATTGTTTCGCGTATCCTTTCTTATATAAAGATAGTAGGTAGTGATCTGGAGAAGATTTGACTGTTGTTTTTAGCAGGGCAATTGGTCGCGTTGATGGTATTACAACATTAAGCAGACTTTGCATCTGTAATGCTTAAAAACTTGGACATTTTTGTTTACCCTCAAGTCAGCCCTTACCAAGGACACATACGATAAAAGGAGTTCCGGTTGTGATCATCCCAAATTTGAGACAGTAGTATCTCCAACTGATTGTGGGTCTTTATCTTTTCCGCTCCCCTTTTTAATGTTAATGATAGTGTATGATTTGAAGATTTAACTGCTATTTCTAATAGGTCGCGCGACAACGTACATGTTCTGTCGTGACTGTAGATATGAAATAATATTTCTTTTCAAAGCATAAGCCGTGTTTATTACTGGTACTAATATGTTACGACGATCCCGCCAAAGCCACTTTGACGATACACACAAAAATGTTAGAGAGAGAGAGAGAGAGAGAGAGAG
This sequence comes from Octopus bimaculoides, assembly GCF_001194135.2. NCBI lineage: Eukaryota > Metazoa > Mollusca > Cephalopoda > Octopoda > Octopodidae > Octopus > Octopus bimaculoides. The sequence goes on from NC_068982.1 coordinate 33,820,513, forward strand.
AGAGAGAGAGAGAGAGAGAGAGAGAGAGAGAGAGAGAGAGAGAGAGAGAGAGAAAGAGAGAGAGGGAGGGAGGGAGGGACAGAGTCAGGGGTGGAGAACGAGATAATAAAGTACCAATCAAGCACCCTCCGACCCGAGGTCAATTATATCGATAAACACCCTCGCCTTAAAATTGCCTAAATCAGATACCATTAACGACGACAGATTAGCAGAATCGTTAGGCATCGAAGAAAATGCCTTTAAGTTCTGAGTTCAAATCCTACCGCGGTCACTCTGACTCTCATACCTCTGGGATCAATAAAATATAGGAACAATTAAAAAGTGGGTCGATATAATTGACTAACTTCACCCACTCCTCTGGTATTGTTGTTGATGATGATTAATCTCATAACATCAGATACCGATGTAAATATTGGATGGAATGTATTGAAATCCGGTTCGTTATAATTTATATCAAATCTAAGCGAACTGGCAATATAATAATTATAAATGGTCGGGGTGAAACAATGGAAAGTCTTTTTGTTTTCTTTTGTTTTGTGTTTAACAAGTTACAGTTGCACTTTAGCCCCACACCACCCTTGAACCAGTCTTATCATTAAAGGCAGTCCAGTCGAAACCAACGCTTTTTTTATCACTAATTTAGGACGTAATAAATATATATTGGTGATTTAGGACTACATAAGCCAATGTGCCCTTCCCTTTATCTTTTTTTTTTTTTTTTAGCTGTGTCACTTGAGATTTGGATGCTATTTATGTCCACATACAGGATTAAGGTTTAAACTTGGTTTCCTTACAAGTACATTACCCAAGAAAAGTAGTTTTAGCTGGAATTTGAAACAAGATCGAAGAGTAATTTATCTATTTTGACCTGCAAAAAAATACGCTTTATATATATATATATATATATATATATATAAGCAATGTATATTGTATATTTCGGAATGATGAAGGATATCAAGTCGGTCCTTCAAGGATTTCTATTTAAGAAGGAAACACTGAACTCGTACAACCGACTGCACTGTTTGCGCCAACTTCGCCGAGAAAGTATATATATGACTGTAACAGTAGCAGCATCATTCCATTCAATTATATCAGCCTGTTGATGTTGAATCACGTACCAATCTTTGGTATGCGTGTTTTTTAATTGTTATTTATATATTTAGGTTTCTGTTCAAAGTGAAGTTAATGGAAACAATGGTTATTTATTCTATACTGTTGCATAACAAATAAATATGTAGTTATCAGTTCATACTTGATAGTCAACAGAGCGAAAAATGTGCCGCCAGGTCGATAAAATACTAACCAATTTATATCTGACGATAAAAGGAAACACATGAATTGATAATTTGTCATCAAAGCAGTGACGGGTTCAATAAATTGCATCTATTTGTTTTTCTCTAATCACCACCACCACTACTTTTAACATTCATCTTTCTGAAGTAACTTTCAGATATATCAAAAAGATAATTATTTTATTTCCTTGCTTTTTTTTTTTACGCAAATCAAAATTGTCTAAACTGCACAGTTCAAAAGTTATGCAGAGAAACAAAATCTATAATTGGAGGCAAAGTACTCGTTAAAGCTACGAGTTTCTTTAGTGGAAGCGGAGATGTGGAATCATCTTCGATCAACTTGTTCCATTAACTCTGTTCCTGTCAATAACAACACGAACTAACAACCACTTGCTTAATCATACACGCATAGACATGCCAAAAACCCATACACAAAAGTGTGCATAAGACAGGAAAATATTCCGTGTGAAATTTTAGTAGTTTATAAATGATATCGAGTCAAGGACAAACTAACAAAGGAAAATAAATAAGTAGATGAAATTTTTACGATTATCTTTAAAATAGCGAGTGTGCTAGTTTTTGGAAAGAGATCGCATACATATACAAACAGCACACGTAAAACAAAGTTTTGTCTATTATATATAATTAATTACTGTTCATAATTAAGCAAGTTTTGAATAAGCCACACATACACACAAAAATATTAGATAGATGGTTAGGTTGTTATTTAAGAAGTTGACACATGTGATTCTACATGCAACTGTTTATCATGTTTACATCTAACAATGGAATATATTTTTAATCAACACAAATTTCAAAATTTATAAAATCAAAACTTGTAACCAATTACCCGCAAAGACTTGATTTAACATGAAAAAAAAAAAAAAGAGGTAAAAAAAAAATAGTTAAGCGTGGTAAAAAGTATCTTGTAGACAACTCACGTTTTTAGAAAGAATATTGTAGATCCCTTTAAAGTAATCACATATCCGTTGATTTGTTGTTTGTTTACTTCCGACCGTCTATAATTTCAAATCATTTGATATGTATAGTGCATTAAGGCTGAGCGAATTTACTCCTAGACTGAAAACAACAGATTCTACAATAGTAGTAGCGGTCGTCGAAATGTTTAAAGGAAAAAGAAGGCCGAACGAAGTTAAGTCTAAAGTGTCTGTCGTTGGTGCCGGCGCGCTTAGCGTTTGTTATTGGTTGGTTGCTTTCTTTTAAATGGGAGTGTTATTAGTTAAGTGTGTTTGACAGTCCGATCTATTGAGCTTTTTGTTTTTTCCCCCTCTACTTTCTCCAACGGCTAATTCCCCTTCCACTTTCTCCAACGGCTAACACATGGATTGAAGACACTGTTTAGATTCCGATATGGCTTTTGTTTTGCTCTCTCCCTCCCACTCTCTCTCCTTTTTATTTTTACGTGACTGCTCTCTTAAGTAGGGAGCTTTTTCTAAGCCTCTGTTGAATATATTTGCAGAGCGAGAAGGGTCACTGCATAGGGAGAATGAAAGAAAAAAAGAACAAATTATTTTTGAACTGTCCCATACCAGCAACACTTGGTCGTAACTGTTTGCTACTATAGATAATAATTCTTTCTAATTTTGGCTCAAGGCCAGTATTTTGAGGGGAGGGGAGTCGATTACATCGACGCCAGTGCTTGACTGGTGTTTTGTTATATCGATCCCGAAAAGATTAAAAGAAAAAGGTGACCTAATAATACGGGGGGGGGGTGCTTCTTAGATACTAAATGATAAAAATGATTCTACAAGATATATCTTAAAATATTCTACCTATAACAATAAAAACTAAAATGTAACAAGCAAGCAAGTGGAGAAGTTTAAAAATATATGTAGTATATTAAAATACCCACAAAGATATTTTAAAATATATATAAAGTAATTTAAGTAAATGTATCGATGAGAAATGTTTTAAGACCGCAGTCATTTTGGCGGGGTACAGAAGGAAGTCTTGCCTTTTTCTTTTCTATCGTCTACACGCACACACACACATACACCTTACTGGACAGGAAGAGTCAACTTCAAGAAGTTATTGTTTAACCCCATATCATCATTGATCCAGAAGATCTATGATCAAAGGCGTTTAAGCCGTGACCGTCCCATATTTTTGTATATCAATGAACTGGACTTAAAATAAGAACAGTAATAAACGAGTGAAAAACGAATATATAGTGCGTGTGTTTATTTGGCAAAAAAAAAAACAATGACCATCCTGAAATATAACAATATCTATTTCAACACGGTTTCACATCAGAGATCTTGCAACACAAATTCATAAACCTATTTTATTGTGCCCTTTATTTGGGGCTGTACGATATGATTTGGTGATCTCTCACAGGTTGATGCAACAACGTAGTGACTCCCTCGTTAAGTTTAATACTTTTCTGTTTTCGTATCGTTTTGGGAATTAAAACCCAGGTAATAATCAATTATTAAGAATGGATGAAACGTTTATATATATAGAGAGAGGGAGAGAGAGAGAGAAATAGGATATATCTTATTTCTCTGTCAAGACAAAGAGATTACAAATAGCATGTTTGGGGAGTCTGAGATTGTTGGTTAGAGAAAGTTCACTTTTGGACGTAATCTGAAACACCAACTCTTGATTGATAGCCTATTTCCAATAATAGAGTAGATCTGGATGTGGAGAAGACCAATGTATATCTTAGCCTTGGTTAAAAAGAAAAAAGAAAAATCCTAGTAGAATGGACAAAATATCAGCTGTTCAATTATTATTGGCACAGTGATAAATGTTTCTACCTCATTATTTAGCAACGAAACAGGTAAGGAAAACAGCAGGACAGAGTGAACAGCAAACAGATGTCTTTTTTTTTTTTGTATTTTTAGAAGCTGCTACCAACGGTACCAATCTTCTCGTGTTTTAACATTAAATTAGACACATAAATGCATTTACCTCATAAAAGCAACAAGTCCAATTCTAAAACTGTTTAAATAAGTTCGTATGCTGTAAGAAAATACGTTTCGGGGAGTGGCTCTTTCTACACTATACGAACTTATCAAAACCTGCGAACTTCCTAAAATAATTGTTGCTAACAGACCCCCACCAGCAGTTTATTATTATTATTTTATTTACCTAAAACTATGGACTACTGTAACCACCAGGTTAACCAAAAAAATACGTTTTATTGAGGTTGACAGTCGAAATTCAAAAAGAATCAGTTGTTACCTCCTGAGGAAGGAAGGGTTTCAACATAGTAAAAAAAAAGAATGTAGAAATTTTGAATGGTGCAAATGAGAGATGACACAAAACTGCCTTAATTCCATTTCAGTGTGCCTCTGTATGTGAATTTACACACACACAATCAATGCATTGGAGCATATGACCTTATGGCTTTACACATACATTTCACAAATTACCTAACCTAACCTTATAAGCATATGCCAGTATAATCAGAAAATTCCATTTCTTTAAAACACGATTGGCTTATCTGATCTTCAGTTTCCTTCATATACTATCAAAATGAAGATCTTTGTCAAATATTTGCTTCCAGCTATTCTTGCAAACTGACAAGCAAACTCATTGTTCATAAGCTTAAGACAGACATTTAATTGTGTCTCATTATGCCCAACACAAACTAACTGTTTTTTTTTAAGATATAGCAACCATTCACATTTGAAAATTGAGTGGTTGGTGTAAAAATAGATAAGTTAATTGCTACAAGAAACTGAATGAGAAACTAAATTTGAAAATACTACAGATAGCATGGCTGTGTGGCAAGAAGGTTGCTTCCAAACCACATGGTTCTGAGTTCAGCCCCACTGCATGGAACCTTGGGCTATAGTCTTCTACTATAGCCTCAGGCCAACCGAAGCCTTGTGAGTGGATTTAGTAGACAGAAACTGAAAGAAACATATTGTGTGTGTGTGTTTTTGTGTCTGTGTTTGTCCCCTACCACTGCTTGACAACCAGTGTTGGTGTATTTATGTCCCCATATCTTAGTGGATCAGCAAAAGAGACCAATAGAATAAGTATCAGGTTTATAAAAATAAATCCTGGGGTCGATTTGTTCAACTAAAACTCTTCAGTCAAATGACTGAATCAAGTAAAAGAAAATAGATAAACACATAATGGGTTCAAGTCCCACTGCACAACCCCTTGAGCAAGTGTCTTCTATTTACAGCCCACAGAGCTGACCAAAGCCTTATGGAAACTAGATGAAGCCTGTTGCACATTATACAAGGGGGTGCTGAAAAGTTCTTGGCTTTAGGTAAAAGAAAATACAGGAGGATCAGTTAATTATGATTTTATTGAACATATTCCCCTCTCAGATTTATGCACCTTATTGCAGCAGGTTCAAAAACTAAGTACTGGGGTCAATTTGTTCAACTAGAGTCTTCAAGGTGTTGCCCCAAAACAAGTTAAAGATAGAATATCTAAAACCCATTTAAAATAGTCTTCACAGTTTGAACTTGTCATTTGTCTACCATCCCCTTTACATGACATACTCAGTAAATTAATTGGCAGGGTTGTTGAAATATCAGATATGTGGTATTCATTCTAACTCTCAGTACACTAAGAATTGTAACTCTATGCTAAGGTCAATTTTACTTTAGTTCCATCTCTTCTGAGTTGAAAATAAGGTACCAGTTATTTACTGATATTAATTCCTGCCTCTCTCTCTCTCTCTCTCTCTCAGAGAAATCAACTGTAGTCAGATCTGAAAATGGATGAGGTCTGCCACATTTAGAATGCACAAAAACCCACTGTATGTCACAACAGCACTTCTATGGCGCCTATAAGGAGCCGACAGCCTACTGAAAGGCAAGGACTTACAAAAGAAAGGACTGTATCTATGACCTACCTCAAGACCTCCAAAAACTTGTGGAAAGAAAGGCAGATGTAATCTTCAAACTAGAGACATGACACAAATGCTTGTAATAGAGTGGAGTCTGCCTGCCAATAACTCCCAAGAGGTTAGGTAGTCACATTACACTAATTGTAGGATTAAGTTAACCACGAGAGACTGATATTGACATTAAATTATTGTCACTATATATCTACAGGAATTTTCAGATTTATAAAATATGGTATAATAATAAAGTTAATTACAAAAATCAGAAAGTTAAAACTTGTATAATTATAAAAGTGAAAGCAAGCATTTTTAAGATAATAAGCCTGTGTTTATATATCTTAAGGTTTGACATAATCACTAGAGCATCAGACAAATTATTGTGGCTCTGGTACCATAGATTTGGACAGAAGGTGGAAACTCCACCAGTCAGGTATGATGCCAACTGTGTCTGCACAAGCAGAAGTAAGGGGACACACTAACCCCTAGCTATCAGATTTAATAGATTGAAAATCTATTCAAATTATTCTTTTGTGCACCTTTAAAATCCAAATCATTTACATACAAAAGTTTGCATGATATACAGGTCTAAATTCTCAATTTTCAATAGTGATTTTGGAATTAAGACTAAAAACAGCATTTAATATCATTACATTTTTTACCTGGATATCCATAAGCTAGTATAGGTGGATTCATGTACTCTTTGACAGAATGTATAAACAGATAAATTAAGTTAATACTGTTCAAACAGCACTTATCCAATCCAACATCTCTGCCACTCATTTCCTACTCCTGTCTTTCAAATTTCATCAACAATTCAGAAGAAGTACAAACTGCATTCATTTCTGTTATCTACAACATGACCTATTCTGATAGAGACAGCTAAATCTCCCTCAAGTTACACCCTACCATCTTAAAATAGAAAAAGAACACATTGAATTATGTAAACATGTAAATATGTGTGGTTTTGTATCTACTTTCCATTCAAACAAGATTGGATTGTCGTTGTTAGACAACCTTTTGACATAGGTTTGCTCAATCAGGGTTGACCTGGAGCTAAAGAGCATATACTGATGATGAAATAAACCTGGAAACAAAAACACAAGAAACGGGGACCTCCTGGTCTTTCCAGAATCAATAAAACAAACTCAAATAATGGGTTGATTGAAATCAATTACACACCTCTTCCTGAAGAAATTCAAGGCCCTGTTTAAGTTAGAAATCAATGTTGTAAAAGGTTCAGTAGAAGACAAAATCAGACAAGCACCAAGAAAAAGAAGCCTAGTGATATAAAGTAACATTCTTTTAAATTCTGAGGTAAGAAAGACTTATCCCACCCCCTTTACAACCGATTTTATTTTTTGTCCTTCAAATTATGATAAAATAGGCAGTGCTCAGGTACAGGGTCAATTCAACTGATCAAACACCTTTCCTACAAATGAGTTGAATTTGAAAATCAATACCAAATAAATAAAGCATTTAAACCCATCATATCTGGTTCAAATATTCTACCTGTTTTATGCTAAAACTAGCTAGATCTGGCCTCTCACACCTACCTTACAGTGTTGTTCTAAAAATAAGCAGTGACATCACTGAAATTTTGAAGCTACGAGATAATGTTTGATGAATTCAAAACAATGTGAATAAATAAGAATTACATTTATCAGAGTAATCTAAATGCTAAAGAGTTTATTTCAGGTTTTCAAGTAGAACATGTATTTTAAACAATGATATATAAAAGAAAATAATGAAAACAGTAGTTTCATATATCAGTTAAGTCTGTATCTAAATGCAATCTAAAATACATAAATAGATCAATTTTCTCAAGAATAGTATCATGTAAAAAGAAATTAGGATAAATTCTTCGTAAGAAGCATGAAAATTAACAATCACCATAATTAACAGACTACACAACTAAATTTGACTACCAACAGACTTCACAGAAATTAAGTTATTACCACAACTCCTAGTTGGATTATATTTATACTGAATTAAGAAACTCTGAAAATATATAGCTTATATACAGTAACAAATAATTTTGGTCAAATAAAACTATTTCAGTGTACATAAAATGTATATTATGGAAAGCAACAAAACACAAACACACTAAGATTCTACACCTTTTAAGAAGAAACCAAATGGAGTAACAAGATATACACCCATCAATAGAAAAAAAAGGTTGTTTAATGAATAGTAGTTTTGGTTGCATCACTCAGTCTAATAACAGAAATGGAGTGTGATGTGTCATAAATCAATGAACCAGTTTTACCTGGTTTTAACAGTACATCATGTTGATAAATATTGTGTAGTGCTGTTTTTATTGGCAGGGTTCCCCACCATCCCTAATGAATGGATATCTTGAATAACTTGACAACATTTAAGTAAAATTTCATTGATAATAGCAGAACAAGTGTTGACCAAATATACCCAGCATTCTCCACCTACACATAAACACTATACTGCATCGTTGCAGATAGATTTCTAAGGTTTCCTGGGTTAGCCAGCACATTAACTTTAAATCAACTCAATAGAACATCATCAGAATGAGATGGAACAAGTTGTTAATACTGCAAATATATAATTCATTTGGTAATAGGAGAGGGATTGTGTCATAGCTTTATGGTACAATAAACCCATGTTTCCAGGAATTAAAGTCATTTTTTGATGAAAAGAATCCAATACTGAGTTAATTTATTTTTCATGAATTGTCTAAAGAAGCAGTACAGATGACATCTGTATGTCAGTATAGACTGTTGAGGTTGGTGTTTAATATAAACGTCTGTAAGAAAATGAGGGTATGAAGAATGACTCTGAGGAAGGCCATCTTAGAGAAAAAGTGTTTAGTGCAGAGTCTGGTGGTTAAGACACAGAAGTGTCCACAAAGGAAGAAGAGACAGGTGCATCAGGTGTGCCTACATGGAAGTGGTGTGCAGCTTGTTACTTCAGGAGGGAAGAAGTTATTTTAGTAGTAGGAGAAGAAACAGTATTTGTGGTTGTAGTCTTTCTGAAGGTTGATAGTTATAAGAAAAATGTGAGCAGAGAAAGAATTACAGAGACATGATTAGGAAATGTGTTTTATGTGGGGATTAACATGGATACCGGTTGAGACACATTAGGGTTAAGTGAAAAGGAGAGATGTGTCCATGAGGTAGTCTAAAACAGAAGTGAAACAAGAGTATATTTGCTTGTTTGTTTGTGAAAGAAAAAGAAAAACAAGACAGGGGGTAATACAGCAATTGGTACATATAGAAGCTAAAGATGCACCAAGGCTTATTGGCACTGGTATGGAGAATGAACATTTCTGAACCTCCATTTTAGCACAATTCAAAGATCTTGGCATTCTTCCTGCTTTGGCCAAAGCAGTCAGGACAATATGTTAGCTCCTAAGTTATGAGGAAAGCTATGGGTTTTTTATTTGCTTCATATAATCCTGATGGCTATGTTTCAGCCTACTGGCAATATTCTAAAATGTTGTTTGGCAGCAATGCAAAACTATTGAGAGTAGGTAGAGCAAATGATTTACTTAAGTGGGATTTATTTATTATTTTAGTAGAGAACAGGGGGAGGGTTTAAGGTCGTGAAACAAAGCGAACATATGCTGACTCATTCCAAACAAAAAACTTTTCCCACTATCCTGATGATGATAGCAAACAAAACACAATTACCTGCAAACTAAAGAGAACAGATAGAAGTGATTTTAAATGTTTATATATTTGAAATTTGAAAGAAAAATATCAGTCATCTCTTCATATTTGCTCTGGATACTGAAAATATTTAAAATGTGCATGAACATATATTCATATACTAATACCTATTTCATGTTACACTAAGAAAAGGTGCATGGTACTAGAATTTTCGACTCAAGTCCAATATAACAAACTCTTCCAAATCATTGTTAGAGTATCTGCATAAGCAGAGTCAAGACCATCAAGGAAGTATTGACACTGTTGTATTTTGAAATCATTTGAAATCATTAGATACATATTAAATCACTTCAAGATATCACTATTTGGTTTCACTTCATTATCACAACTATATATAAATACCTATACATACATGTATGCACATACATACAGGTATATGACATAAATGAAGAGCGGAGTTTATGATATAACTTTCATTCCATGATTTTCATATTAAGGTGACTAATTACAATGACAATTTAGTAATGCATATTATGTAATGTATATAACTTAATAGCACCAGTAGTTGTTTCATTGAACCAATTGAATAGAGTAATACACATACATGTGTGTGTGTTATGAATCACATCATCAGATTGTAGACAGTTATGCATCATCAACCACATTGGATTCACCATTCGCAGCTCTATCAGAACAATATTTTTGATAAATAAGGACAGTAAAAGAGTAAATTTGCTGGCATGCACAAAACTTGCCTAAGCTAGAATTTATTAGAGTCGCACAAAGCACAGTTGAATAAAATATATGCCTGCACAATGATATTTAACACCATTGTGAACACTTGAACATGGGGAGACCTTTCACTGCAAGAATAGTCTTGGGTAAATGTTTTCCTCTTAACACTGAGAACAATGAATTTCATATTCACAGCTGATAAGGTGTAACGATGCAGAAATGCATGCATCATACAATCCATATCCCAATGTGTTTTCATATATGTTGTCTCAGAAGAGAAATTTCTCCCAATATTTCCACAGCATAAGATCTTCTTGCATTCAAGTCTACATGGACATGTTAAATATCATTGTACTTTCATATATTCATTTAACCCATAAGCATTTAAACCAGCTATATCCAGCCCAAATATGTTGACTGTTTTATGTTCTAACCAACCAGATCCAGTCTATCATGCATACCCTTCAATGTCACTCAAAAAGTATATAATCATATCATCAAAATTTCAAATCTACGAAATAAAGCATGATTAATTAGAAACAATGTGAATGAAAAAGCTTTACATTTGACAGAATAATCTGAATGCTAAGGGGTTAATATCCACAGTTGCTTTCTACAACTCTAATGAATACAGGCCTTTACCACAGAAAACACCCAACAATTCACAACTATCCAAAGTATGAGATATATATGTATATATATATCATCATCATCATCGTTTAACATCCGCTTTCCATGCTAGCATGGGTTGGACGATTTGACTGAGGACTGGTGCAACCGGATGGCTACACCAGGCTCCAATCTAATTTGGCAGAGTTTCTACAGCTGGATGCCCTTCCTAACGCCAACCACTCAGAGAGTGTAGTGGGTGCTTTTACGTGTCACCCGCACGAAAACAGCCACGCTCGAAATGGTGTCTTTTATGTGCCACCCGCACAAGAGCCAGTCCAGGGGCACTGGCAACGATCTCGCTCGAAAACCCTACAAGGCCAGTCAGGCGGTACTGGCAACGGTCACGCTCAGGATGGTACATCTTATGTGCCACCCGCACAAGAGCCAGTCCAGGGGCCCTGGCAACGATCTCACTTGGCTTGCCGGGTCTTCTCACGCACAGCACATTTCCAAAGGTCTCGGTCAGTAGTCATCGCCTCGGTGAGGCCCATATATATATATACATACACACACACACACACTTATGCATACATAAGTATCAGGTTGGAAAGAAAGTTTGTCGCATTTCACATGATTACCTTAAGGGGACATTTTCAATACTAGATTAAACATTAATTTTTTACATTTTTTTTCTCTTTTTTTTTTTTGCAGATTATTTTATACCATAGAGGTTAAATTCATATCAATTTTAACCTTTTAAAATGAGATCAGATCCATATCAGACACTGCATGTTGTATGAATCCAAAAGGGACTCTTTATCAATGGAAGCAGCAAGAAATATTCACTTTGTCTATGGAACCTTTGGATATACGAACAATGTTTTGGATAAAACCAATGGTAGTTTGGCCAGGTTTGTACAGGAAAATTTTCTTTTGCAGATCCCCCTTGATCTGGATGACCAAAGCAAACTACACAAGAATTACAAAATCAGTTCAATTTAAGCCACACTTCAATTACAAAATACCTAGGAAAAGTGTCTAAACTTGGTCAGTGCACCCTTCATCATTTGATTGCTTCTCAAAGAGTCACCTGCTATTTGTCACTAAAGCATGACTTACTACCAAACCTCTCCTGGATTGAATCATCGCGACTGATGAAAACTGAGTTCTCTATAATCATATCCAATGAAAACAATGGCTAGCATCCAATGAAAAAGGAGTATTCATCCCCAAACCAGGGGCTAAGCCCAAAATTGTTATACTCTGTGTTTGGTGGGAGGTGAAGGGTGTCATCTATCATGAAGTGTTGAACCAAAGCAAAACAGTTAATGCAGAGAAGTATTGCCATCAAATGGAAGTATTACAAAAACAAAGTGCCCATCATTGGTCAATAATATAGGGGTGTTAAAATAAAGCAAGATCACATATGGCCCAAGTCACTCAGGAAAAGATTATGGCACTGTTGACCTTGCTCTCTCTGGGTATCATTTTTCCAAATTTCTTCAACATTATTTAGAGGGAAAATAATTTATTAATTGTCAAGTGATTAACAGTCACAGTCATATTGAGTGTTTCATTGCTTCAAAAGCCGAGGCATTTAATGTCCAAGAGATCAACAATTTGTTGAATCGATGGGATTATCTTATCAATATTATCTTGATTAAATATATCAATTAACACCAAAGAAGCATTTGTTTCTTTCCCATCTTAAAATGCAACAGGACTTTTCCAAACTATACATTTATAAACATGCATACATATATATATGCACAAGCATACATATACACACACATACAAATATACATACATACATACATATACACACATACTCATATACATACATATATATATACACACATACTCATATACATACATACATGGATATATACATATATATATATACACACACATATATACATACATACATATATATATATATATACACACACATATATACATACATATATATATATACACACACATACACATATGTATATACATATGCACACACATATATATACATATACACACATAAGTGTATATGCATACATATACACACACACACATACGTATAACATACATACACACATATATACATGAGCTTGTCTTCCCCTCGCAAACTTAAGGACACAGTAAATGTGTCAAGGCCGACAGGAAGCGGTCCAGCTTCCTAGGGCTAAACGGCAGTAGTGTGTTCCCTTCTTGGGATTGTCACATTAAGTTGACAATACACTACAACTTTATCGCTCCACTACTGCTTAAATCTCTCTGAGAGATTTAGAAATATTATATTTCTAATATATATATATATATATATATATATTCATCATCATCGTTTAACGTCCGATTTCCATGCTAGCATGGGCTAGACGATTTGACTAAGGTCTGGCAAGCCAGTGGGCTGCACCAGGCTGCAATCTAATCTGGAAATGTTTCTACAGCTGGATGCCCTTCATAACGCCAACCACTCCAAGGGTGTAGTGGGTGCTTTTTATGTGTCACTGGCACGGGAGCCAGTCAGGCGACCCTGGCATAGACCACATTCGGATGGAGCATTTTACATGCCACCAGCATAGGAGCCAGTCAAGGGGCACTGGCCACGCCTACGATTTCGCTTGTCTCAACAGGTCTTCTGAAGCATATCATATCGCCCAACGTTTCATGTTGCACATTTCATGTGCTTACTCCGGTGTATATATATATATATATATATATATATATATTTATATTCTGGCCCCCATCTGTCATTAATGACCAAGAATCAAGGTTCAAGTTTTCCACGCTACTGAAATAGTATTGTCTGTAACTGAAGTGACTAAAATGTCTGATGTAAAAAAAAAAAAAAAAA
>NC_068982.1:33838239-33841780 GCF_001194135.2 Octopus bimaculoides
GAATATATATATATATACATGAATATATATATATATACATGAATATATATATATATACATGAATATATATATATATATATATATATATCATCATCGTTTAACGTCCGCTTTCCATGCTAGCATGGGCTGGACGATTTGACTAAGGTCTGGCAAGCCAGTGGGCTGCACAGTTCACTTACCTATTATCGTCTTGTGACACACCGGTGTGCCGTGGCATACCGGTTGCGGAGCGCTGGCATAGAGGGCCAGTTGTCCATGCAGTGTGTCCTCTCCCACTCCATGTGACTGTTGGATCCAAAGGAACCATAGCCGTTACAAGCTGGCATATTGTTGCAGGAGTTGCAGACAACATTGAACTGCCTTAGAGGATCAAGCCAATGATTATTTTTCATGGTTTAATTCCAAAGTCCTTCTCATACCTGGATATAAACGCAGGGTAGTGGATGTTTGCAATCGGGATTTTCTTCCCTATATACATATATATCTACATACATATCAACATACGCAAACATATACTTATGCATACATAAAATACATACACACAAATATAGACATACATACATTACATAGATATATTATATACACACATACATATAAATATATATATACACACACACATATAAATATATATACAGACACACACATATATATAGACAAACACAGTTATTCAACTCTCTCTTTCGCATTCATATATTAACAGTTTAGATTTTAATTATAAAAGAAATATGAAACCATTATTCTATGCTAATTTAGTTAATTTTGTCAAGCTCCCTTTTGAGTTTGTAAGATAGAAATTTAAATGAAATAAAATGTTTTAAAAGAATTTAATGTGCCTACGTGATAACTGTAAACCTACTTTTGGGCCACTCTGTATATACACATAAACACGCATACATATGTGTATATATATATATATATATATACACACACACATAGATACATGTGTGTGTGTGTATATATATATATATATATATATATATACACACAGATACAACATGCATATATATACACATATATATATGCATACACACGCCGAAACCATACACTTATATACGTGTATGTATATATATATATACATACACACACATACATACTAATGATATAAATTCATACGAATACACACATTACATGCAATATATATATATGTGTGTGTGTGTGTGTGTGTGTGTGTGTATACCCTACTAAACTAGATTTACACTGAGGATCTAGAGTTTCGTGCCAATGTACAAATGTGTGTGTGAGTGTGTATGTGTGTGTATATATATATATATATATATATATATATATATATATATGTATATACCTTCAATAAGAGAACTGACACACCCTATAGTCTTAGAGATATATTGAAAGAAGCACCTTTCTAGTTAGCTGCTACGAACGACTTCATTTCATTCGAATAAAATATAAGTTTGCAAGGTTTCGTTTTTCTTTTCTTTTTTTTTCAAATATTAATAGAATACCTGATCATATTCTTATACGCATGCATGATTATATATTGAACAAACTTTGTTAATTTTCATAATACAATAGTTAGCTGGAAAGAGATGCTTAAGAAATTGTTTGATAAGGTAGTCCAGTATTTGTTATAATTACTGGAAAGAAAACAATCCCAAGAAGAATTTGTATTGAAATTTTCGAAGTAAATGAAAAATAGTTTAATATTGTCCAGAATAATACCTTAACACTTTTTCCCACTAAATCCTTATAGCCACGCGGTTTATATTAATAGCATAACGTTCATGGTGAGATAAGACAAGGGAGAAAGAAAAAAGGTGAGAAATATTAATCCCTTTAGAATAAATTATAGTAATTTTACTATAAATTGGTTTTAAATTATTAGAAGGGATCATTTGTAGTTTAAATGGGTTCACAAAAATATTAAATGTGTATGTGAGAAACACTGATGAGCGGAAGGGCGCGCATTGCATGGCAGAAAATGGGGGTCCAATTCGTAGTTAATCCCTTTAAATAAAATGATCCCCCATAAAACTGGCTATTCAACAACAACAAAGCATGGCTTGCGTCATACACCTTTCAACACTTTCTATTTTAATCTTTCTCTATCGTTATCTTTGTTTTTTTTTGCATCTAAACTAATTTTCAGAAAAACATCAAGGTTTCATGAATTTACAAAAAGTGATTTAGAAATATATTCCTTACCCGATTATGTGTACATCTCCTTTCGTACCCTCGAAAAAGCGACTGAATTAGTCATCCTTCTTTTTCTTCTTTTTTAATTTTGTAGTATACGTTGTATGTTCAATAATTTTCTGTATCGTTATTGTTTCTTATATACATATATATTTTTTTTCCGGAATTATCTCAGCAATTAATATACGAAATAAAACGAAATAACATCCTGTTAATTAACTACAGCTAATTGCATCCGAGCATCTTTTTCTGCTTTCTTTACTAACTTGCACATTTGTTTTTCCGTTTCTTTTACTTTTTCCTGCCTACTTAAGAAGTAAAAGAAATTATTTCGGTAACTTGACCGAAATATAAGAGAGAAGGTAAGATTCGATCCATGTTTCTCCAAGCAGCATGGTTTCCCAAAATAATAACAACTGCGGCAAGTAAAGGTTAAAAAAAAATTCTCCAATAACGGCCAGCGGAGGAAAAGGAGGAGGTGTGTTAGTGAAAGGAATAGTAGTGTGAAGTGTTTCACGACAGAAAGCCTCCCCAACTCTGCACTTATCTTAACATAGGGGTTGGAG
The DNA here is from genome assembly GCF_001194135.2 of Octopus bimaculoides. Lineage (NCBI taxonomy): Eukaryota > Metazoa > Mollusca > Cephalopoda > Octopoda > Octopodidae > Octopus > Octopus bimaculoides. Next base: position 33,840,960 of record NC_068982.1, read on the forward strand.
TGTTAGTGACGTCATAAACACCGTAAAGAGGTAGTGGGAGGAAGTTTGGAGGTGGTCACACGAACGAGTACCTTGGTAACGCTTACGCGGTGTACTGTGTACATACGCATATGAGTGTTATACTAACGGATACATGCTCATATATATATATAGAGAGAGAGAGAGAGAGAGATATGCAGATGCATATACACATATATACGTATTGGTTTATGCACACATATAGATGCACGCATGTTTACATATATGAACCTTATTCATAAAAGTATGTGAAAATGTAAATTATGTGTGTGTGTGTATGCATACCCGCACATATATACACATTAAATGTTTGCATTCTTCAAAAATAGTAGTGACCACAGAGTGTGTTTATTTTTATGACACTTTATTGCTGCTGTATATCAGATTTTAATCTTTAAACTTTCTACCCTATACATACACACACACACACACATATATATATATATATAGAAACACACACACACACACATATATATATATATAGAAACACACACACACACACACATCATACGTGCGCGCATCGATTTAGCACCGTGGCATGGGTTGGATGTCACTTGTTGAGGTGGTGTTCAACGGCTGGATATCCATGTCGCCAGTCCTGATTAAGTTAAAGTGTGTGTGTGAGAGCACATCACATATATATGTACATGTATATATTTCATCATTTAACGTCCCTTGTCCATGCTGGCATGGGTTGGACGGTTTGACCAAGGCTGAGGGGCTGCACCAGACCCCAGTCTAATTTGTCATGGTTTCTACGACTGGATGTCCCTCCCGTGTATATATATATATATATATATATA
>NC_068982.1:33842081-33846993 GCF_001194135.2 Octopus bimaculoides
TTTTTTTTTTTTTTTTTTTTTTGCCAAAGAAGCACATGCATTATACGTCCTTCACTTCAGGTTTATTATTGTACTTTTTTTTTTTTGTTTGGAAATCTTTTGTCACACAGCCTGTAACCTCTTCAGCAACACTCCATCCCACATATTTCTTGTTCTGTTTAGTCCATTCTAATAAGTATATAGTGCATGTTTTTATTTAAGAAAAAAAAATTACCATCCTAAAATATAACATGGCCAATGCCTAGCCAAGTGAGACTGCAGTCATGACTGATGTCATCCAAGTGAGATTGTAGTGGTAGCCGATGTTGGTGGCACATAAATAAACACACACTACACTCTCGAAGCGGCTGGTGTTAGGAAGGGCACTCAACCATAGAAACCTTCAGACCAGAACCTTCTACAGCTCCCTGGTTTACCAGTTTTCAGTCAAATCATCTAACCCATGCCAGCATGGAAAACAAACGCTAAATGATGATAACGATGATGATATATATATATATATATATATATATATATCATTGTTTTAGCAATCATTAAAATAAGTATTGCAATCAATATCAGCAACTAAAACACTTGACAGTGAAACCCTGGCAGGGCTGCTGTCCAGCACTCGAGTAGGTATTGCATTAAAATCACTGGTGCTGGTGCCATGTAAAAGGCACCCAGTACACTCAGTAGAGTGGTTGGCAACTCCAGCTGTAGAAACCATGCCAGAACAGACAATAGAGCCTGGTGAAGCCCCTGGCCTTACCACTACTGGTCAAACTGTCCAACCTATGTTAGCATGAAAAATCGAGGTTAAACAATGATGATGATGATCATCATCATCATCATCATCATTATCATCATTTTTCTATGGACTGAGTGAGTACTCTGCAACACATCATCTTGCCATTCATTGTAATCCGTTTTTGTCATCTCAATGAAGTTCAGCATCTTAAGGTTACCTTTCTTGACTTCTATCCATACCTTTCTCTTCCATATCTTTCTTCGTGTTGGATCTCCTAGCACCTCGTTACTCAACTGTTATCATGATAGGCATTGCATGTCTGCACAAGTGCAATCATCTCTCTCACACACTGCATCTAATTCCAATTACACCCAGTTTCTCTCTCAGCTCATTTCTGCTCTGTCATTCAAACACATTAGCTAACATCATATATGCTTCATTTCTTTCCAGCTTTCACACATCCTCAACATCCAGTACACATGTTTCACTACTATGCAACATAGCAATTTGTACACATGCATCTTACAATCTACCCTTCACTCAAAGAAAGAATCCCTTTGTTATCAGCAAAGGTAATAGCTTTCTGAACTCTTTCCATTCTGTGCTTAATCTGACTACAATATTTTCAGACTACTCTCTTTCACTGCTGATTTGGTTATCTAGGTATCAGAACCCAGATACTTGAAGCATGTATTGAAAAGTATGTATTTTATTGGTGTACTTCTGCCACATATGAAATATTTTTACCCTGTCAGTCTTTCTATTATTCCGCTGCACCTGTTGTGTACTTGTAGTTTATATTGAGCATCTCATGTGAAATTCCTATCAACTCCCTTTTCACATATTGAGCACAGTCAATTCTTTAATCACAACAATGCCCTGCCTTCTTTCCTAGTGACAAAAACTTTATAGTCTTTGAAAATTTATTCTGAGCCTTCTTGATTCATGGCTTTGTTTTCATATCTAGAATTTATTCTCTACATCACCCATAGATAGATAGACAAACAGAGAAAGCATCTTCTTTATAATCATTACTAAATATCACCAAACAGTTATTGTTATCAAAATTAATGCATCCCAATCTATTTAGAATGAATTAAAAGTTTTCCATTAATTAAAATGAAAGATATTGTTATATCTTCCGATTCATGTTATCAGTCACAGTTATCAAAGAAAAACTTCATCCCAAAGGGAACACAACAATCAAATTCAACTGTATATTATGCAAGAATAAATATAGCATTTAGTTTTGAACATCAGTGTTTCTCAATTTAGAAAACTCTACCAGGCTCCACTTTCACCTTATTCTGCCACAGGACAAATAAAATAAGTACCAGGCATATTCTGGAATTAATTTAATTGACTAAACTTACCCTACCCCATCCACTATCATCACCAAATTTATTACATGCACAAATCAATAAGGAAGCCTTCATGCAATCACGGAACCTGCTGGAAAAAGCAGCCAAACCTTCCTTCTTAAAGTTAAATAGCCAATGTAACCCTTAACTTAGAAAGAAAAAAACATGGTACTCATGGTTATAACATGGTCAACAGTTTAAGAAATTCACTTACATGGTTTAAGGTTCAAACCCAGTGTAGCATCTTCGGTGAATGTTGTTTATTATAACATCAACTCAATCCAAGACCTATAAGTGAAACTAGGTAGTCAGAAATCTGTTAAGAATCTTGTGAGATGGATTATTGTACCTGTAATGAATAGCTTCCTAGATTCTAGGCCAGGATTCAAAATCAAATCTACATTTTTCTACAAGTCCTTTCCTATTGTTCTCAGCTTTTCTACTTAGAAATTAATGAGAGTCAACTACCACACTTAGTTAGGTTCTATTGTTTAGGTTAACATTTTTAGGTCAAATAGGGTTCAGACAAGATAACAGATGAAAAATATAAATACAGAACACAAATCAAGAAATAATACATTTCTAAATCTCTCTCTCAGAGATTTAGAAACATAAGAACACAGGAAATGTGTCAAGGCCGACAGGAAACGGTGCAGCTTCCTAGGTCTAACCAACAGTAGTATTATTCCCTTCAGGGGACTGTCACATTAAGTTGACAGCATACAACTAGAACACAAATCAGTTCTACCTCTTTTGCTGGGTGCCTGCCCAAAGGGGTACATTTGTCTATTTCTCCTGTCATATATGTTTTGTTAACACAGGACAATACAACTTTCACCCTCTCTACTTGTCAACACAAAGAGGTCAATTCTCTTACTCTTTCTCTCTCTCCTTTTTCCACATGTCTTCTAGTAGTCACTCACAGATGAAGTCAACAACCTATAAAATAGATAACAGAACTACAAATAATCTGTGTATCACAACTCAAAAAAGTTGTGGTTTACATTCTAATGAAACAAATAAAGGCCATATCATCACTAATATCTTCTTCCTTTCATTTATTTGTTGCATTTATTTGCAACATACAAATTGTTCCAATTTTGGTAATGCTGACATGCAAATGTGCACATAATCGTTACAAATCAATAATTCAAAGTTGTTGTTTAATATCTGTTTATTGTTCTGGCATGGATTAAATGGTTTGACAGGATCCAGCAAGCTGCAGAGCTGTGCTGTGCTCCAGACTGGAAGCTCTTCCTGATGTCAACCACCATACAGAGTATACTGGGAGCTTTTTTTCATGCTACCGCCACTAGTGAGGTCATCAGTTATGTTGCAAGACTGAAAAGAACTAGAAAAAGAAAAAATCCCATGACTTAGGAAGTGGAACAGTGGATTTATACAAGATGTTGAGAAGCTAAAGTATGAGAAAGACAAGTAAAAGTGGCTTGCTATAGAGGAGATACATGGCTACTCACATTATGAGGATTCATAGTAGTAATTAGAAAGATGATAATGAAGCTGGTATGTATGTGTATATATATATATCATCATCATCATTGTTTAACGTCCGCTTTCCATGCTTGCATGGGTTGGACGATTTGACTGAGGACTGGCAAGCCAGAAGGCTGCACCAGGCTCCAATCTGATCTGGCAGAGTTTCTACAGCTGGATGCCCTTCCTAATGCCAACCACTCCGAGAGTGTAGTGGGTGCTTTTACGTGCCACCAGCACAAGGGCCAGTCATACGGTACTGGCAACGGCCACACTCAAAAAGGTGTTTTTTATGTGCCACCTGCACGGGAGCCAGTCCAGCGGCACTGGCAATGACCTCGCTTGAATGATTTTCTAACATGCCACCAGCACAAGTGCTAGAAGGCGACACTGGTAACGATGCATGTATCATCATCATCATCATCATTTAACATTTGCTTTCCATGCTGGCATGGGTGGGTTGGTTGGTTGATTTGACATGGAGTTGGCTAGCTGTGAGCTTTCTAGACTCCAATTGTCTGTTGTGGTATGGTTTCTACAGCTGGATGCCCTTCCTAACACCAGGCACTTAACAGAGTGCGCTGGGTGCTTTTTACATCGCACCAGCATGGAAAATATATATGTGTATGTGTGTATGTGTATTTTATCGACCACACATATTCAGTGTATGTGTTTTGTTTGTTCACTGGTTTGTTGCAATATAGTGCCTGAGAGACGACTCCCTCATTATGCAAGGTATTAAAACACCTGAAGTCATAGACAAGTAAGACAATGAGATTTTTTGCCTGTCTATGACTTCAGGTGTTTTAACACCCAGTGTAATAAGAGCATTGTTCACCAGGCATTATACTGCAGCTCACCAGTGAACAAAGAAGCACATACATAAACTAGGCGCAGTCAATAATTTTTACAACACTAGTGCTGCTTTTAATTTGTTTTTGAATACACACACACACATACACACATTTGTGTGTATATATATATATGTGTGTGTGTGTGTGTGTGTGTGTATATATGTATATGTATATATTATATATGTTAGTCAACTGCTACAAAGGTAAAGGTGACGCTTTAGATACAAATAATTACAGAGGCATCAAGCTGTTAGATTAGGTTATGAAAGTTACAGAGAGGGTCATAGCCCAACTAATTAGGGAGCGAATCAATTTAGATGAGATGCAGTTTGGGTTTGTGCCAGGTAAAAGCACTACTGATGCCTTATTTCTAGTGAGACAGTTGCAGGAGAAATACCTAGCTAAGGATAAACCTCTGTACCTGGCTTTCGTTGACATGGAGAAAGCCTTTGACAGGGTCCCCCGATCCCTTA
>NC_068982.1:33849458-33857527 GCF_001194135.2 Octopus bimaculoides
TATAATTATTTGGATGGATCAAAACGATGGGTCAAGCTGTGTTGAATAAAGACTTGTACCAAATACATTTTCCATTTCCCTCATCAATTATGTGTGTGTGTGTGTGTAACTGTGTTTTGCCCCCACCCACGTTACAACTTGTGTTAATTTGTCTACATTCCTGACTTTGTGTTTCAGTAAAAGCAATAAATAGAATAGGTACCAGACAGACAGACAGGCATGAGCACATCACTAATATGAGTGAGTTGTCTTCCATGGAACTCCAGAAACTCAAGTACCAACCCTTTTGTGATTACATTTCTAATAAACAGACTTCTTATGTGTTTCAATTAATTTTAACCATAATTGAAATTTGGAAAGGTTTTGTAAAATACCATTTATCTTTTACTTATCTCAGTCATTCAAGGATTTAGTCAAACAAATTGACCCCACTACTTATTTCTAAGTCTGGTACTTATCTATCAATCACTTTTACCAAATTGCTAAGTCATAGGAATATTAACTTAGAAAAATAAGTGGTGGGGTTGAGTTTGACTAAACCCTTTGAGGCAGAGTCCCTACAAGGCGCCAGTTCCAGTGACTGAAACAAGTAAAAAAAAGAAAAGAGTTTGTGAATCATAAATTTAATGTTTCCATCACAAAAATGTTATTTGCTGATTTGACTAATGCTACAATATTTACAATTGAAATGAGTTCAAATTCTGCCGAGGTTGACTTTGCCTTTCATCCGTTCGTACCAGTTGTGTACTAGGGTCGATCTAATCGACTGGCCCCCACCTCCCCAAAAATTTCCGACCTTCTACCTAGAGTAACAAAGAATATTTACAGTTGAATAATGCATTCTGTAACTCGTATTTTCTGAGTTTTTTTTTCTTTTTAATCTTATATCTTTTATTTGTTTCAGTTATTGGTCTAGCAGTCATGTTGGGAGGTGGGGGTTACCACTTTGAAGGGTTTTACTTGAACAAATCAATTCAAATATTTATCCTATAGTCACTTTTGCTGAACTGCCAAGTAATGGGAGTGTAATTAAACCTACTGTACAGGTTGTCAAGCTCTGAGTGGGGACAAACACAGACACAAATACACATATATATATATATATGCAAACACACATGCATATCCAAATACACACGCACTGACACATATATATGTATAAGTGTGTGTGTGTGAAGTTACATGGCTCAGTGGTTAGAGCGTCAGGCTCACAATCATGAGGTAGTGAGTTTGATTCCTGGACCGGGCTGTGTGTTGTGTCTATTAATAGCTTCTCACTTTTTTGTTTTTTGGGGTTTTTTTTTCCCTAATTTGGTCGATAGTAGAGTTGGGGAAAACCCAGCCTGCAGGCACAATTGCACCCACAGGCTGATATACTCATATGTATAAAATAGAGAAAATTTTTCAATTATAAAATTTATATAATATTCATGTCTATTTGTGACATCGGTCATGTTTCCACTACGACTTAAAACAGTCAGACTTGAACAGAAATTGTCCAGCAATTGTCATTTGAACGGAAATTTTGTTATCTCTATAAAACACATATTGCTGTGTTTGTACCACCCCCGTGAAACTCAACTACACTCTAGCTGAAAAATATAGAATACATCATAAGTAATAAAAAGGTTCTAAATTCAGTGATGGTGTTTATGAAGATGTTACGCATTAATTTAATGTGTTAAACTTATCTTTATTAATGTATATCGAATTATACATAGATATACATAAGATTTACACAGATATAAGAGTTAGAACTTGTGACCTGCCCGTGGACTTTTTTGTTTGGAAAATTTTGCCCGCCACACTAAAAAGTTTCCCCTCTCAAAGCCATCTCAAACCTCACTAGACCAGTGCAAATGACAATAAGGAGAAATTAAAAGATATTTTAGTAACATCCCTTGAAGTATTTCTTGAAGTAAGCTTGAATCTCAACAGAAAAGATAAAATACAGTTGATTCAATTAACTATATCCCCCTCTCTATACACTTATGACCTTGAGGTAAAGTTAATATTAACCACAACTAGAATAGAATATATTGTAATTCTCTTTCAATAAATTCCCTGGTTATATTCAGAGATTATTTGACAAGCATGCTTGTTATGAAATACAAAATGTTTCAACTGTTAGTATTTCTATAGAAAAACATTTCATAAATATTTTTATTGCCTTGTGTTCATAGGTAACTGACTCTCTTCCAGAATAAAGAGGAAACAATAGTATGGATAACTGTCTGGAATATAAAGTGTTAGATTTTTCTGGGGTTTTTTTGGTTTTTTTCTTTCTTTATATTCTTTTTAGTTATTCAAATTGTCTCCTTGATAGTGTGAAAAAAAAAAAGAAAAAGAAGAAATAAATGTGAGAGAAGGAAGCAACTTGAAAGAAATGTGTGAAACAAGGTTGGGAAATATCAAACTGCTAAAGAAACATTTACTACAAAGAGCTCTTTTTTTATTATTTCAAATGAAAATACAATGCAATATATATATATATACACACACATAAATAGATAAATAGATAGATAGACAAGCAGAGAGGCAGGCAGACAAACAGACAGACAAACAGACAGACAAACAGACAGACAGATAGATATGAGCAAATCACTAATATGAGTGAGTTGTCTTCCATACAACTCCAGAAACTCCAAGTACCAACCCCTTTGTGATTACATTTCTAATAAACAGACTTCTTATGTGTTTCAATTAATTTTAACCTTAACTGAAATTTGGAGGCGTTTTGTAAATTATCATTTATTTTTTACTTGTTTCAGTCATTCAAGGATTTAGTCAAACAAATTGACCCCAGTACTAATTTTTAAGTCTGGTACTTATCTATCGGTCACTTTTACCAAACTACTAAGTTATAGGAAAATTAACAAACCAATACCAGTTGCCTAGTAGGTGGAAAACAAGTACAAAGACATACACACATATGCTTGTGTGTGTGTGTGTATATATATATATATATATATATATATATATATATATACAAGTAATTTTTATTTGCCTGTCGTGGTACTTAAATGAGAATGAGATGTAAGGTGACAACATTTTGAGAATTCAGTCTGAAGCTATGTACAAATCCAAGAGTATGATAACCAAAGATGATCAGAGCTCAAACTGATTGAAATATAATGTAGAAGTAAATATTTTTTTTTTTTTAAATTTAACTCAAAACGAAGTCAATAATTTTAAAAAGCATAATCTTATTAAGAATCACACATTTGAAATATTTAAATATTTACTTTGCAACAATGGTTCACAACCCATATGTTTTTTAACCACCACATTCTGGAAGTTTTTTTGCTCGTTCTATTTTCAAATTTCCTCCTACACACAAAATGTGAAATAAAAAGTATTCAAACCTATTATTTTATTTAATGAGACTATTGAGATTAATGCTTTGCTACTAAATATTAATATTTTGTTCAATGTTACTGAGCTTATTTCTTCTGTCCCCCCTTTTACAGACAAACAATACATTTCTTTCTTTGTCTTAGTTATCTACTCACTCAAACTAAACTCAGTTTCAACTATATATAATGTTGGAAGCAGACAATTATTTTGGCCATTTTTAGTCTGTCACTTTAATCTTAGTATTTCACATTAATGACCTGAATTAAGTCCACCCTACTTAACACACGTGTATTTTGAGTTATCTTTGCATCATAATTCAATAAACTCTTCTTCATTTCTTCTTTGGCTGAATCACTATCATGGTTAAATGGTTCTATCATGAGTGGTTTTACTTCAAAAGGAAAATGAATCAGAAAATATTTTGTTCTCATTGATAATAAGTGTCCAGAATATATTTCAAGAGCCATTTGTTCAGTGAAGAGCAAATTTCTGCTAACTCAGACATTATTCTGTGAAATGTTTAAGAAAATTTACTTGAAAAATTTCCAATTAATCAGTAAATGCTCTCAACATACTGTTACATTCAATCAATATAATGAATTTACCTTGAAGTTCAAGAGATATCTCATTAAGCTTTTAAAATATTCAAGCTAGATAATATATCTTACTTTTATGTTTTCTTTATAGCTATCTTCATCCCTAAACCTTGCTAAGCAATTCCATTTGCTAAGCCACCTGATTTCTGCATTATAAGAAATTTTACATATTCTTTATTATGATCAGAGCAAAACTTTCTTAACAGGTAATCATATTTCCCATGTGATTTTATTTTGTTGATAATTTTAATAACTATTTAAAATTAATAATGTAAGGCTTTGTTTTTTGGGGGTTTTTTTTGTTTTTTTTTTGCTACAAGATTGTATCTGTGAATAAAATAATGTAATGTATTGCAATAATATTCAGATGTGTGATGAGGCATTTACACCTTCTGACCTTCCAAGTAGCACCAGCAGTTGCAACTAATATTGAATTTTCTAATGGAACTTTCTTTTCATAAAAAAAGCAGGGTCTTAAAGCATTAAAATCTTAATTAAAATCTAGAGAGGATACAATTTAACCTTCTCACTCAAAATACTTTCTTCATTTTCTGGGAGAAATTTTTTTTATTTCTACAAACTCAAGCTATAAGAGAAATTATAAAAGTTAAATAAACAGAATTCACTTTCTGGAAATATGAGCAAAAGACAATCTAAAGGCATAGTCTTCAGTGTAATGTTATTTTTCCAAAAATAATTATGGAAGTCTAAGCTGAAGCTGAATTGAATATCTTGCAGCAACTCTTGAGGTGAATTCTTTATTATTTGAAGGCAACCATTTCTTCTCACTTTATGTTGAGTTCAAATGCCACCAGAGTCAACTTTGCCTTTCATCTTTTCAGGGTCAATAAAATAGGTACCTATTGAACATTAGGGTCGGTGTAATTGGCTAGCCCCTCCCACCAAAAGTTCAGGTCTTGTTCCTATAGAAAAAAGATTTGAAGACAGTGTTCTTGGTGCCTTTGTTAAAATAATTGGTTCAAATTTTGGCACAAGGCCAGCAGTTTTAGTGAGAGAGGATAACCAATTATATCAACTCCAGTACATGACTGGTACTATATTTTATCAGTCTCATAAGGGTAAAAGGCAAAATTGACTTTGGCAGGATTTAAGCTCAGAATGTAATGACTCAGAAGAAATACTGTGAAATATTCTTTCCAATGCTGTAACAATTCTGTCAGTTCATTGAAGGCAGTGAGCTAGCAGAAACGTTAGCACTCTGGGCGAAATGCTTAGCGGTATTTCATCTGTCTTCACGTACTGAGTTCAAATTGTGCCGAGGTCAACTTTACCTTTCATCATTTCAGGGTCGATAAACTAAGTACCAGTTGTGTACTGAGGTCGATCTAATTGACTGGTCCCCTCCCCCCAAATTTTGGGCCTTGTGTCTAGAGTAGAAAAGAATTCTGTCCGTTTACTACCTGGCCTTCGTTAAAATAATGATATATATTTTTGAATGAATTCAACAAATTGAATAAAGAAATATAAGGTTTTTATTTCAGACAGTTGTTAGCCTTAATTCAGCAGAAGATGCTTAACTAACACGTTCTTTGTTTTTAGCAAATATATGAACAGAATTATTTTAATTTGGAGATCTCAAACTAAATGCAAAAAGTACCACAATCAATTCAATTGACTAAAAACTTTTAAGGCAGTATTCCAGTATAGCCACAGTACAATGACTGAAACAAGTAAAAGAGTTCTAACTATTTGACAAAGATTGAACTTATTTAACATATATAGTAAAAACAAAACTGATGTTCATGATATGTTTCATAAATAACATACACATGTGAGCTGCAAATCTATCAGAACCAATCAGGAAAAGGTGTTAGCTTCAAATTTTTACTGTATGTTCTATGTAGTGTTAAGTAAGCATATGCAGATGAACGCAGTTTTAGTAGGATCTATTTATATACAACCATCTGAAATGGCTGGGGAAAGTATATGAGCAGATGAGAGTGGTTTTATATCTATTTATTTATACATATATTTATATGTTATTTAATTATAGCAGATATTTTTCTATTCTTTTTTCTCTTTTTTCCTATCTATACTTCATTGCTTTTTTTCCTAAATATTCATACATGCACACACACGAACACACGTACACATGTATACACGCATAGACATAAACACACGTTCAAATATATGTGTAAGTGTTTGTTTGTATCTGTGTGTGTGTGTATGTGTGTGTCTATATATATATATTATATATGTTTCTATATGTGTGTGTCTGTCTGTCTGTCTGTGTGTATATATGTATATATATATATATATATATATGTGTGTGTGTGTGTGTGTGTGTGTCTATGTATGAATATATGTATGTGTGTATATATGTATGTGTGTGTATATATATATAAATGTATGTATGTATGTATATGTATATATATGTATATCTATATGTGTATATATATATATATATATATATACACACATACATACATATATATATATATATATATATATATATATATATATATATATATATATACTCACATATGTCTGAGTGCCTGTATGCATATGTGTGTGTGTGCATGTGCACCTGCGCATGTTTATGTGTGTGGGTGTATGCACGCTTGTATGTGTGCGCTTGTGTATGCTTCTACAAATGCATGTAAGAATATCTTCCTTACACATGGATTAATATTTGCTTGGTGAAATTCTTTGTATCAGATCATAGAAATTAGCTATTTTCAGACAAATGTTATCACCAAAAAGTTGACTTTAATTACACCGAACGCTGAACAAGTCTTAGTGAGTTAAAATTATTTCAACTTACCAAACTACTTACTTACCAGCCTCACCTACCTACATACCTAACAAGCTGTCTATATACACATTTTTGTATTATTTTAACAAAGAAGAATTAATTACACAAAAACAAACAAAGAAATTTACAGAAGCTAGAAAAAAATCTTCAAAGGATTTACGGTTCTTTATGCTTTGTAGTTTAAGAAATAGGTTTATTAGAACTTATTTATTAATATGTTTTAATAAACCAATTAATAAATAAGTTTATTAATAAACCTATTTATTTATCAGTTTATAATAACGAAAAGAAATGTGGCTGTGTGGTAAGAAGTTGGCTTCCTAATCACATGGTTTTGTTTTTTATTTCCATAGTATGCCACTTTGGGTAAGTGACTTCTACAATAGCCTGGGGTTGGCCAAAGCCATTGTTCATGAACTGATTTGTTCACAATGAGAGACATTCATAAACTGAGGTTCTGCTAAATATATGTACCATGTAAATGGCACCCATGGATCATGGTCAATTCCAGTGCCATGTAAACGGCACCTGTGAATCATAGTCATGGTCGTTTGCCAGTGTCATGTAAATGGTACCCATGTTGGTGGCACATAAAAGCACTTATTACACTCTCGGAGTGGTTGGTGTTAGGAAGAGCATCCAGCTGTAGAAACCATGCTAAATCAGACTGGAACCTGGTGCAGCTCTCCAGCTCATCAACTCCGTTCAAACCATCTAACCCATGCCAGCATGGAGAGCGGACATTAAATGATGATGATGATGATGTGAGTGAGTGTGTGTGTGTGTGTGTGTGTGTGTGTGTGTTTATGCTTGTATTTGTCCACCACTGCTTCACAACCATTGTTAATTTGTTTACATTCCTATAATCTACCAGTTCAGCAGAAAGAGACCGATAGAATAAGTACCAGGCTTTAAAAAATAAGTGCTGGTTTTGACTTGTGCAACTAAACTTTTCAATGTGGTGCCCCAGCACAGCCATCATTCAATGACTGAAACAAGTAAAGGCTAAAAGATATACAAAAACATGCCTCTAATGTAACTAACAGTCTTGTTGTTTCTCCCAAAATAATACATCCTTACCAATTATTATCTAAAGGTTGCAACTGGTCTTTTACATTTCATGTGTTTTTTGAAAGAGCCAACTTATGGTTTCCATCATTTACCAACACAATGTTTGTTTGAACTTCTCTGTTTGCAGTATTTTTATTGAAGCCATTCCAAGAAGAGTGTGCCTGTGCGTGTACCTGTGTGTGCATGCGTGTGTGTCTGTGTAAAAACATATGCTATGTGTATGTATGTATGTATATATATATATATATATATATATATATATATATATATAT
>NC_068982.1:33857633-33862152 GCF_001194135.2 Octopus bimaculoides
ATACACATTCACACACACACACACACACACACACACACACACACACACACACACAAACATACACAAACATAAGCCCACATACTCACATACAAACACATATATTTGAAGGCTTATTTTTAAATTCCTGTATCTTCTTTATTTTTTTCTTATGTAATTTTTTTAAGGAACTCATTAATTCACTAATGGAACTTGTCCAAGATATTGTTACAAACTATGGAATAGGCTACAAAGGATTAAATAAGAAGGTAGATAAGGTAAACATATGGTACAATAGACCCAAGTTTCACTGGGTAATGTTTATTACACCACACTGAAAGGAAAACAGGATTAGGAAAACTGTGAGTAATGCTAATCTTAGAATTAAAGTAGTAGAGAAACTAGGACAATCCACTAGGTCATTGATAAGCAGAACATATGTCTTTGATAGGACAACATGCACCAATAGGAACTGTACTGTGTGCGATATGAATACTAGGATCAACTGCAAATGAGGAATGTAGTTTATCAATGGAAATGTATGGAAGCAAATGTAAAGAACTTAACCATGGCACATAATGGGGAAACTGCCAGGAGTCTCTCTGAAAGAATGGAGAAGTATTGGAAAGAATATAGTGATAGGAAACCTACACTAGTATTCTATCAGCATGCTTAGGATAAATGCAATGAAATATACTGAATAACATAAGCTTAAAGATCATCTTTGCACATTCATATAATGCTTCTCTATGACAGATACAGGGGTATATACTAACAAAAAAATAGAAACCATCACTTAATAAAAATATAGTTAAAAGGTAACAACCACACCACCACTACCACCTGCTATGAAATAAATAAATAAATAAATAGAAATACAACAAACTATGTAGAATGATTTACAAAGCCACATGTATATGCATGGCTGTGTATTTCTAATTCATACCACCATGAGTATGTGTCATGTGACATGTATGTATGTTCCTGCATCTTGACATCAGTAAACATGTAAATAAGATTCTATGGTGAACATGTTAAACTGCATCTACTCATTCCAGCAGAAGAAAAATTATACACTTATAGGTTGCTATATATAATTTGGTATGAAGTTAGTAAGCATATGCTGGTGTGTTAACAAACATATATCTGTATCATCTGTATGCTTTGTGTGTATGTGGGTTTTCATGCTTAGCATGCATGAATGAAGTACAGTTTGTTGATAATTAAATGCCTCATTCTTGCTCTCAAAAGATCCTAGTCATGCAAGTTACTTGGTGACCTCGCCAGTGTTAGTGCCATGTAAAGAGCATCCAGTCCATTTTGTAAAGTAGTTGGCACCCAACTGTAGGAAGGGCATCAAATCGTAAAATCCATGCCAAAGTAGACAGTGGGGCTTGGTGCAGCCCTTCTACCTTACCAGCTCCTGTCAAACTGTCCAACCAATGCTGGCATGGAAGACAGACATTAAATGATGATGAAGACGATGATAATGATGGCAATGGTGATAGCGATGATGATGATGAAGATGATGATGATGATGATGATGATTGTGTGTGTGCGTGTGTCTGTGTCTCTATGTGTGTGATGGTAGTTTTTCATGTCTGAAGATCATGAGGTAGAGCAACCAGGAATTAAATGGCCATGTAAACCAATCCTTGAATGACAGGTTTTGGCATATTTGGTTATATAGGCTTTGGTCAGATGAGGGTTGTAACAATGACTCTTGATCAACTCATCAATTACTTAATGACTAACAGTAACAGCAACAAGATAACCAACTCCATTTAAAGTAAAAGACAATGACATAAGATAATGTGGTATCTTAGTGTGCTTTAAAGGTTGAGTGAAATGACTTTGATCTTAGATCAATGAGGATTAGCTTGAGACTAAATAGTAACAATAGTAACAATTGGCAAGAACAATATGAACACCACCACCATCAGCAATATCCTCTGTTATCACTATCGCCACCAACACTAACACCAACACCAAAACCAATATAACCAACATCACCACCACCACCACCATTACCTATCAACTAACTTTTGAATAACCAATTGTCAACAACATTAATATCACTATCACAGCACTGACTGTAACTTTCTCTCCCTTTCTATCTCTCTCACACACACACACCATTATGTGTGTGAGAGAGAAAAATAGGGAGAGAGACAGAAAGAGACAGACAGAGAGAAAGAGAAAATAGTGTAATCTATTGAGTTACTTGACAACTTCAAACATAAGTTTCATAACTTTATTGTTGATTGAGAATTTAAGTTCAACCTGACCTGGTTGGATGATATTGTTGACTAGCTTTTCAGTTGCACATTACTTGTGTAAAATGAGTGTTGTGTGCTGTTTGGAATAATGTTTGCTTGTGCTGTAGTATCCAGCTTGAAGATGATGCTTTGTTTATCTTCTGCTATGACAGCTTGTGTCCAGTCAGGTATTATTGCATTCGTTTCCAGTGTGATACCATCAAAAAATAAACATTGATGCAACAAATGATTATCTCATGTGCTTATATCTCTGATACACCTTGTGATTGTTAGGAATGGCACAGATTGACAAAATGATTTTGCTTATGGCTTTACACACGTTTCCCCATAGGCAGAGTATTGCTGAGGGGGATGACTCTAACAACATTTACCACATGAACTTATACAGTAATTTCTAAGGCTTTTTTTTTTTTTTTTTTTTTGTTGTACAGCACGCTCTTAAATTTTGTTAAGTTACTTTTGCTCATCTGCAGAAGCTTGTTTTGTGTCACTACCGAGACAGAAGAATCCTCAGTGATGCTTTTTATCTATGTAGCACTTATTTCAACAACTCAACAGCATTTATCTATAGCTTTTCCTAAATATTCATTTTGCGTTCTGAAGCAGTATTTCTTGAGAATCTTTGTTTTGTATTTCACATTTGATCCTGTCTCTGATTAAATCATCCTGTAAATCTCTGAATTCACAGTCTTTAGATCTCAGCTTAATGTTAGTTAGAAATGAATCATATTTCTCTTATGGTGACTAATTTCTACAACAAAATAGATAGTGGACATGCATGATGCTTTTTCTAGGGCTACAATACTCTCGAAATTTCATGTTAACAGCAATAAGATTATCTTTATTGTCTGGATTTTCAAACTCAAAAGAATTAAATACCTGTTGTGCTTGGGGAACCTGTGATGTGGAGATAAGTTGCAGCCTGCACATTTTCGTCTTTTTCTATAACACTTGTGACAAGTGAATAAAAGTTATATTGAAGTTCCCATATCTTATAATTTTCATCTAAATTTCCTTCAAAGCTCAGATTTTTTGGTGGCTTCAGATTCATCTTATTTAAACTGATTTTATCCTCCGAAAGTATTTCACATTAAAACAGTTTGCATGTAAACTTTTCCATGCATAAACAAAGTTCAGTAAACAATTAAAATTAAAGTAGAGAATAAATATTTGTTTTTGTGTTTGCATCTTTGTTTTTCTTTCTTTTTTGTGATCATGATTTTAGATAAAGCATTACAATTATCTTCTGCAGAATTTAAAAGTTTTGCCAAAGCATGAGACTTTCACCATATCACATCCAGTCCATTATTTTCCCAATCAAATGGTCAAGCAAAGACTACAGTGAAAGCCATGAAAATACTAATAAAAATATGTTACAAAGTGTGTTGGTGATCCAGTGAATTCGCTCAGTACTCTAAATCCCAACACCTTGATAGTCAGGCTGCTGCAGGAAAACTAACTTGTAATCAATGTGAAATGATTTGTGAGTCCCTTGCAGGCCTTGAGTCATATAAGCCATCATTTGCAACATGGAAACCAAATGATAGGTAGTTCTTAAAATTAAATGGGTTTAAGAAGTGGTCTTACTTGGTTACAAGTTGACTTCCGCTATGTATGTCTTCTGTGTAGCCCTGTCTAATGAATTCCACTCATACGCAAGGTATTGTTTATCCAGAGTGTATGGTAGAAGACATTTGCCAAAAGTGCTGCATGATGGAACTGAACCTAGAACAATGTGGATGTGAAACAGATTTCTTAACCGGATATGCCAGCACCTGTTTGCATGTAAATATCTGTTACATTTTATATTGGATTAAATATTGGAAGCAGAAAACTAGGATTTTGGAAATCCTATTTTCTTGGATTATCTCAGATAAAAATGCAAATCTCATTTGCACATGAGTAGAAGGAAGAAAGAGATGGAAAGAGAAAGAATAGAACAAAGTAAAAAGAGAGGGAGAAGGAAAGAAAGAAGCTAGATAGAGAATATTAATATTACTGTAAAGAAATAAGAGACATTTTCAAGGTTTCCATTTATAAAGCTAAATATCTAAATCTGAATAGCTTTGTTTCACATGTCATATTGAATGCAATGCTAATTGGCAAATTCAGCCAGATTAGCAAAATGCTTAAGTTGACCAACGTTAGTAGGAACATTTAATGTCCCATATATATATATATATATATATATATATGCATGCATGCATGCATACATACATACATACATACATACATACATACATACATATATATATATATATATA
>NC_068982.1:33862333-33870283 GCF_001194135.2 Octopus bimaculoides
GGTTCAGTCCCACTGCGTGGCACCTTGGGCAAGTGTCTTCTACTATAGCCTCGGGCCGACCAAAGCCTTGTGAGTGGATTTGGAAGACGGAAACTGAAAGAAGCTCGTCGTATATATGTATATATATATATATATATATGTATGTGTGTTTATATGTGTCTGTGTTTGTCCCCCCAGCATCGCTTGACAACCGATGCTGGTGTGTTTACGTCACTGTAACTTAGCAGTTCGGCAAAAGAGGCCAATAGAATAAGTACTAGGCTTCCAAAGAATAAGTCCTGGGGTCGATTTGCTCGACTAAAGGCGGTGCTCCAGCATGGCCGCAGTCAAATGACTGAAACAAGTAAAAGAGTAAAGTGTAAGAGTATATACTGAGAAAGAGGAGAGAGAAAGCTGCAGGCATAGCTGGGTGATTAAGAAGCTCACTTTGCAACTGCATAGTTTTATACTCAGTCCCACTGTACAGTAACTTGAGCAAGAATCTCTTACTATTGCTTACCAATACTTTGCGTATGAATTTGGTAAATGGAAACTATGGTTTGAAGGGCATTAGGCTGCTATTTCTAGTAATGAAGCAACCATGTAGAGATTCTCTTGATGCAAATTTTAGTTCACTGCAGAGATAATATAGAATGCATATTTAGCTAACAGTCATTATATTGTAAACACATTCGATAATTATTGATGTTTAATTGCTCTCTAATACTGTGCATTTGGATGTATAACATTTATATTTTTGATGGCACCTGTGCCCAGCATCGCCTTCCTGGCACTTGTGCAGGTGGTACGTGTAGAGACATTCGAGCGAGATCGTTGCCAGTGCTGCTGGACTGGCTCATGTGCAGGTGGCACGTAAAATACACCATTTTGAGCATGGCCGTTGCCAGTACCGCCTGACTGGCCTTTGTGCCGGTGGCATGTAAAAGCACCCACTACATTCTCGGAGTGGTTGGCGTTAGGAAGGGCATCCAGCTGTAGAAACTCTGCCAAATCAGATTGGAGCCTGGTGTAGCCATCTGGTTCACCAGTCCTCAGTCAAATCGTCCAACCCATGCTAGCATGGAAAGCGGACGTTAAATGATAATGATGATGATGATGAATCTGAAGAGGTGATAAAATAATCATACTCCTTTAGAGTCTTTCTAGATTGGATGTTATAAACGAGAGGAATGGGATCAGTATGATTAATACTGATTTCAAATTTCGGCAAAAAGCCAGCAATTTTGGAGGAGGGGCCAAGCCAATTACCCTCCCCCCCCGTGCTCAACTTGGTGCTTATTTTATTGACCATGAAAGGATGAAAGACAAAGATGACCTCAGTGATATTTGAACTCAGAATGTTAAGACAGCCCAGCATGCTAATGATTCTATTCACTTGTCACTTCAGTATGATTAATATTAAATTTTATCTGATACAGGTTAATGATTGAGAGAATAAACAGCAAGAGAGCTCTGGATGAATTAAAACTTAGTAAATGATGGATGGGTGGATACTGATTGAATAAATTGCTTGATACAAAATCTTAGCAGTGTTGGAAAGAGGAGAACCAGAAACATTAGGTGGGCCTGGGTAGGTGTGAGATCAAAGAAATTGAAGTAAATAGCAGTCAACAAAATTGCATAGACAAGATAGACAAGACATAGTTGTCCAAATGGTAATAGACAGCAAAGACGGGTGGTGGGGTCTTGTTAAATTTCTTCTAACCACTCGAAGTCTTTCAAATTTTCATCAATTTTCAAAAAATGTAGCCCTGACGTAGTTTTGCATGCAAATGAAGAAAACTGCATTCAGTCCCTACCCCCAACTCCCATAATAAAGAAGCTACAAACAGTTAAAGGCATGTAATTTTAGCCAGTGATTTGCCTATCAACTAACCTTTGTTATTTTGTACAATCTTTAACGTACATGTATGTATGTACGCGCGCGCGCGCACGCGTTTGCTTTCTTTATCTGATTAGAGTTAGTTTATTTTGATTGATCAGCTCCTTGATGGTAAGATAAAATGATTTTTGTTTTTGAAAAGGTGGTGGGTGTAATTCTTTTTGCCATCGTTTGTGCAACCATTCACCTTGAACATTTTAACTAAAAATAAATGATTTTTAATAGCGGTTTAAAATTAGTCAAGGATCAGAAGTATATCACTGAATAATTGGCTTCAGATTTCGGCACAAGGCCCCTCGTGGGAGGGGGAAGTCGAATACATTGACCCCAGTGTTCAGTTCAATTGGTGCTTATTTTATCGACTCCAAAAGGCTGAACAACAAAGTTGACCTCAGTGGAATTTGAACTCAGAACATAAAAATGGATGAAATGCTGCTAAGCATTTTGCCTGGCATGCTAATGATTCTGCCAGCTCGGCTATATCACTAAATATTAAACAATCACATATAAGTTTGTGTATGTATGAACATACTCTTGTGTGCATACATGTATGATGGTGTATTTCTCTCTGTCCGTGTGCTACTCTCTCTCTCTCTTTCTTTCTCTCTCTTTCTTTCTCTCTATCTCTTTCCCTCTTTCTCTCTTCCCCCCCCCTCTCTCTCATAATACATTAACACACATGCAACCTCTTTTTTCTATTATGTCATCACCATCATTGCTCTCACATTTAAGTACATTTTATGATTTGACTAATGGCCCAACTGGTTTAGTTTAACCCAAATGAGTGAACCCAAACAATCTTTTACCCACTCACTCTCATTTGTCCAGTCAACTGTTCCAATCGATTGAATTGATTGATGGACATTCAAGCACTGACGTATGTTTTCACAGCTTACGTTGCTTAGTTACAAGCAGAAAGGAGCAGAGACAAAATGATATTTTACACTAACTTGTCGCTTTATAGTACGCTGCTATTGTTTTATGATTGCAAAACTGTTATAAGTGAAATATTAGATAAACTGTTACGTAAATTACGTTGGCAAGAGGTTAAGACAATGTCTGAACAATGATGTAAATTTATATTTCAGATTTATATTTATGAGCCAATATACACACGCATACACACTTACACACACACGCCCACACAGACTTATACACATGCACACATTCACAAACACGCATGTGTGCGTGTGTGTAAGTCTGTGTGTGTTTGTACAGTGGAACCTCTGTTTATGAACATCTCTCATCACAGACAAATCTGTTTACGAACAATTTTTCAAGCTGGCTGACACGTTAGCACGCCGGGCGAAATGCTTACCGGTATTTCGTCTGCCTTTACGTTCTTAGTTCACATTCCGCCGAGGTCGACTTCGCTTTTCATCCTTTCGTGGTCGATTAAATAAGTACCAGTTACGTACTGGGTCGATGTAATCGACTTAATCCCTTTGTCTGCCCTTGTTTGTCCCCTCTATGCTTAGCCCCCTGTGAGCAATAAAGAAATAAATTTTTCGAACATAAAATGTCTTGGGTGATGAACGTTGTCCCAAGTAACGAACGTACAAACCTGCAACAATGGTTGATAGCAAACTAGGAGTATGAGCGTGAAAGCGTCAATTGCTTACTGCACACCCCTGCTCGAATTCTCTGTGGTCCCTCTTGAATTTTCGATGGGAAAAATAGCTTCAGTTTTCGAACATATCAGTTGACAGCGTTCAGGAGTGAATTCAGTTTGTGAACCAATGGTCCACTGTGTGTGTGTGTGTGTGTGTGTGTGTGTGTGTACGCGCACGCGCTTGTATGTACTTTTATTAAAACTGAAAAAATGTTCACTAAGTGTTACTCAGTTTCACATTACCACTCCCTCTGGTGGCGTAAAGCACAAGTGACGGTATCACATAGAAGTGCCTGTACGGTGCCAAGTAAAAGTGCCTGGATGACGCCATGTAAAAACACTAGCACACTCTGTAAAGTGGTTGATATTAGGAAGGGCATCCAGCCATAGAAACCATACCAAATCAGACTGGGGTCTGGTGCAGCTCCCCAGCTTGCTGTTGTGCATGCTGGTCAAAGCGTCCAACCCATGCCAGCATGGACAACAGACGTTAAATGATGATGATGATGATACACACACACACACACACACACATTCACAAGTACATATCAAACATTGAGGCGTGGTTGTCAAAATTTCTGTTTATAACCAACCGATTAGTATTAATATTAATAGATTTTTATTTTCTGTTGCACATAACAGCGCACATATGTAATCCTTTTATATGTTCAGACTCAAAATTAGCTTAAAAGGTTGCATTAATTAGAGACAAGTCTACTTATATTGTGCAACAATTTTGCAGTAGTATTAATTGTTGAAGTATCATTAATTACTGCAGTAGCATTAATTAATGATTGGATGGTAATACAAGTTTTTTGTATCATGCATTGAAAATTAGGCTTTTGTGTCAGTGGTGTTTGAGTAAAAAGATTATTTTTGACTCTTAATCATCATTTGTATGAATATAAATGGTATAACTTACTCTAAAAGTGTGCAAACATGATTTCTTAAGAATTCATTATTGGTTTGTCAACAGCTTCTCGTTATTGTAATAGCTTATGATGAATCATTGTCATCATTACCATCATCACTACCACCACTACTATCATCATCTGCAGCATTACAGTAATTACAATTATGCTGAATATGGTCATTGTTTTCTTTCTTTCAAATAATAATAATAACAATTCCAGCAGATGACAACGTTTCCCTAAAAGAAATGGAGAAACTTTCAAAATACAAAGACTTGGAAATAGAGGTAACTCGAATGTGGAATCTAAAAACAGAAACAATTCCTATCATAGTAGGCACCTTAGGTATAATAAAAAGATATTCAGACAAATACATAACAAAAACACCAGGACTTACAAACATACATAACATACAGAAAATTGCACTACTGGGTACTGCACACATCCTACGCAAAACACTTTCAATACAGCAACCATAAGAGCATTGCAGCAAACCACAGCACATACCTAAGGCACAAAGAGCTGCGCTCAGTAGTGAAGTGAAAGCACGTTATAAAAATGAAACTACTGAATGATAATAATAAATACCCTGATGCAGTACCAGGCAGTGGCTCTCATGGCTTTTGATCTTAACTGATTAGAAGTGTTATCATGTACATTGTTTTGTCTTGGTATAAAAAGATGGACTACAGCAAATATTCTGCTCAATACCACAGATTTGTCTGTCATTTGTTTGACCTTAACCGGTTGAGCATGTCCCTCAGTGGCTGACAATATGTGCATCTCTAATCCCCATCATCCTCACCACCACAGCCAATTCCACCCACACCACTGTCACCACTTTCACCATCATTATAATTGTAAAGAATTTGTTTTTCCTCCCATACTAATATGAGTTAATTCTTATTTGATTATTTTATGTTGCAGCCATTGACCAATACCATCATTGGCTACAAGTATCCAACAAACCAATCACTGGTTCATGACATTTCTGGCAGCAAGTTCAATGAGGGATTCCATTTGTGTAACTTTGTGTGAAATAAATGCCATTTTGGTGTTTTCTCACTTCTGATTATGTCTTTCATTGATATGCATCAGGAAAATGACACACAGACACACATGGTGGGAGTCAACTCATACTTGAGTGGTAAATTTCTTGGATTTTACCACAAAAGTCAATATGGATGTTCTTATTCACCATGATCGACAGTATTGCAAATACAGTAACTTAACTATCCACTTAACCACCTGAGCTGTTTCCAGAAGAAAATACTGAGCCCAAGTACACATACCATCTCTCCACCCATGGATATGCCACAAAAGAAAGGCAAGTTGATATGTTCACAGTATCCATGGAGCTGTAAGGGATGCTAGATAAAAAAAAAACTGGTACTCCATTGGCTACAACAACAAGGATTCCAGTTGATCTAATCAACAGAACAGCCTGCTTGGGAAATTAATGTGCAAGTGGCTGAACACTCCACAGATATGCATACCCTTAACATAGTTCTCAGGGAGATTCAGCATGGCATAGAATGTCACAAAGCTGACCTTTTGAAATACAGATGCTACTCGTTTTTGTCAGCTGAATGGACTGGAGCAACATAAAATAAAGTCCCTTGCTCAAAGACGCAACACACTGCAGGATAAACTGGGATTTTCAGTAGAGATATCGACCGGCTGAATAGTAGATTATAAGTGCAATTTGTGAGTGGAATAGTAAAAATATGCAAGACTTATCTCAAGTTCCAAATATGAATTTGTCTCTGTTAACTACATCCCAAAGATGGAGCCTTGTATCTTTGTTGGAAACCAGCTCCCTTCTCAGTGGAAGATTTATAATAACTAAAAAATAGAAGAGACATTACATACATACATACATACATACATACATACATACCTACATACCTACATACATACATACATACATACATACATACATACATACATATGTGCATACAGAATTACCCTGTTGATGTCTAAATTCTAGTGAAAGAGTTTTTCTTTTTAGGTTAGAACTAGTTCTGTCTGCCATATACCTACTGGATATGATTAATCAATACAGTAGTAACATCATTAATTAGTTAGAGATAAGAAATTCTTTTTTTAATTAGGTGCAAAGGACAATATGTGAGTATAGCAAACCAAATTAACCAGTAGTGACAAATATATCACTGGTATTAGTTTTATTGATCACAAAGAACTGAATGGCATTAATCAAATAAATCTAACTTATTGAACCAGACACCATAAAGCATTTCTGCTATCCTTTGAAATGTATCTATCAACTACAAATTCTCAATTAATAATAAATTAACTAAGTGTGAAATAGCATTAAATATACATCAGTCAACCATGAGATCTTAGGTTTCATACATAAGGTTGATATTATAAGGTTGATAGCCAACAAATATGAGTCTTTTCTCACATTAAATTTCATTCTTTTTAAAAGAATTTTTTCAATAAATTCCAATTTTTAAATGGAAACTGAAATGTTTTTCCATATAGGTGAAGGATGGTAAGAAATTAGCTTTCAAACAGAGCCTAAGTCTCTGTTCATATCTTTGAACAGAGCCTTAAGCCCATTTCAAATGGCTATGTGAAGCTGCTGGAAACTGTGATCAACCCCTGGCTGGAGATGGTTGCTGCTGGAAGGCCATATACGTGACAGCAGGATTTGGATCCTTCTGATACCTCCAGGAAAAGTCAGAAGTGGTTGTTGGAGAATTTGCACAACTTTACCAGCCCCAATTTCAAGTCTCATAAGTTACCTTGATTGTAATCGCATGGATTATTATGTGTGGGTCACAGCTGAGAAAGACATCAATCATTCTGCCTACAACACCAAGGCTGAGCTGGTGGCTGAGATGAAGGAGATGTTCAAAACTTTTCCCAGGGACACAGTGAGGAATGCATGCGCCAGGTTCCAGAGCCATCTTGATGCCATGGAGGAAGCTGAGGGTGGCTACTTTGAGTAAACTGTTATCTCCCAGTCATAATCTAGTTGATATTTAAAAATTTTTTTTAAATACTTTATTTTTGGATGGAATATTGTGTTTTCTTTTCCTTTTATGCAAATTTATCAAATTTATCCTGAACACTCTTTATATATACATATACATGACAGGCTTCTTTCAGTTTCTATCAACAAATCATTCACAAGACTTTGGTCAGCCCAGGTCTATAGTAGAAGACATTTGGCCACAGTGTCATGCTGTGGGAATGAACCTGGAACCATGTGGTTGGAGAGCAAACTTCTTACCACACTTCCACACCTACATGAGAAAACATTTCAGTGTTCATTTAAAAACTGGAAATTATCTTATAATAAATCTGCTTGTTCCTCCATTACTTAGTCCGTCTGTAACGTTTCCATGTGATTAGTTGAAGGGGGAGTGGAGAGAGGTGGTGATGGTGGTGGGTGAAATGTGTAATTTTGTTTTTGAACTAAGTTTTGTTCCTCCAATACATAGCTTCCAATATATAGTTATGTGTACGTATATATATATATATATATATATATATATATATATATATATATATAT
>NC_068982.1:33870636-33871440 GCF_001194135.2 Octopus bimaculoides
TATATATATATATATATATATATATATATATATATGCACATATACATGTGTGTGTATATGCAAGTATCTGTGTCTTTGTGCTTGTGTTTTCCCCTTTCACTATCTTTTGGCAACCAGTGTTAGTTTGTTTACATCACCATTATTTAGTGGTCTAGCAAAAAGAGATTCATAGAATAAGTACCAGTTTTGAAAAAAACAATGACTGCTGAAGTCAATTCATTTGACTGAGATCCTTCAAGGCAGCACTCCAGCATTCACATAGTCCAATGACTGAAACAAGTGAATGATAGAAAAACAGGGAAATGAATATTTCTGTTCTTACTTGCATGTTACTAAAGGGGATATAAAAACAGAGATTTCAAATGTATTTGAACACCATGCCTCTATCAAGACCACAATGGTTAAGTGTGATTCAAGACATGGCACAACACAACCAATATTTCACCAAAATTGGATATTTATTGAAAAGCAAAAGTTTTTATTCTTTTAATGCAGAATTTAATATACTCTTTAAAATATTTCCACTATAGAATAAGAGATATTGATCATATTAGCAGTCTTAGCAGGCTTCAATTAACTGATTGATTTTGCCAATATTTTATAATGCTGGGAAAGAACAATATATATATATATCATCATCATCATCATCGTTTAACGTCCGCTTTCCATGCTAGCATGGGTTGGACGATTTGACTGAGGACTGGTGAACCAGGTGGCTACACCAGGCTCCAATCTGATTTGGCAGAGTTTCTACAGCTGGATGCCCTTACTAACGCCATATATATATATATATATATATATATA
>NC_068982.1:33871891-33887468 GCF_001194135.2 Octopus bimaculoides
TATATATATATATATATTTAATATGAGCACACACACATTATCTCTCTCAAACACATACACACACACTTGCATATACATATACAGGGTGCGGATGGTATTTGAGAACAGATTTATGGTTTAAAAAAAAAACGCTTATATAATAACAGGAAAAAAACTGTATTTTTATAAAAAGAACATAAACATAAAGCTAAATTATCAATTTAATAATTTCACTCAATAAAACCACCATAAGCATCAATAACTACTTCTACGCGGGGTCGAAATCGTTTACAAACTCAGATTAAGAGGTCCTTGTTCATATCGGACATGACTCAAACCATGATGGTTTTCAAAGAATCTTTGGTGCTATGGGGGTGTTCATTGACTCTTTTCTCATCGATGCTCCATACATAATAGTTTAGTGGATTCAGATCTGGGGAATTAGGAGACCAAATGTTGGGGATGATGTGATCATGCAAATTGTCAGCCACCATTCTTGTGTCATTTGAGCTTTGTGTGATGGTGCAGAATCTTGTTAAAAGACATAAGGTCTTCCATTGCAAATGGGTTAAAGATTCACTACAACTGTTTCGGACGCATTTCTTATTGATGACTAGTTCGAGTGCATCATGAAAAGAAAAAAAAAACATTTGCATCAGGTGATTAAATATTTGGTTTGGAAATCTAATCAAACTATTTATCAATAAAAAATGCATCTGAATCACCTGTAGTGAACCTTTAACCCATTCCATTCACGTTCGATCTGGGGCTTGCATTGGATTATGAACCTGTGTGTCTGTGTGCATGGGCATATATTTGCATGTATATGTGTAGTTATGCGTGTATGTACATTAATGTATGGATATATTCATGTATGCACTTGTATGTGTGGATGTATGTGCATGTGGTATATACATATATGTGCTGAACTCATCCCTTTCCTGGCGTTCTAAATGTTAAAATATCTTGATTCAAATGAATCCTGCAATTAATTAATAATAATAATATGTATGTATGTATGTATGTATGTATGTGTGTATGTATATATGACAAGCTTCTTTCAGTTTCCGTCTACCATATCCATTCACAAGGCTTTGGTCAGCCAAGGGCCATAGTAAAAGACACTTGCCCAAGATGCCATGCAATGGAACTGAACCTGGAATCTTGGGGTTGGGAAACAAACTTCTTACCACACAACTACGCCTGCCCCTATATATTAAATTACTCCATTGCATTGTATCTATTTTTATATCACTTAGTCAAGAGGAAGGGTCGAACCCATGATACTTTTCAGAACTTCTGAGACTGGTAGGAGAGAAGAAGAATGTTTTCCTCAAACTAGCAATTTGCTTCAAATGTTTACCAAAGAGTAGACTCCACTAAAGGTATCCAAGAACCAGGTAATGGGCATTGAACTTGGTAACAGATTGAGTCTACCACCCAAGAAGTTCGCAGCAGAATTTGAACTCAGATTACAGAGTAGTAGTAGTAGTAGTAGTAGTAGTAGTAGTAGTAGTTAGTAGTGGTGGCGGTGGTGGTGGTGGCGGCGGCGGCGGCGGTGGCGGCAGCAGCAACAGCAGCAGCAGCAGCAGTAGCAGTAGCAATAGTAGTAGTATGGAGGCATGCACCGTAACAGCACGTTGCTGCATCCCCCATTCAGTGGTTTCTTACTCCTAGTGGTCGACATCTTTGTTTCAGTTAGACGACAACCCTCCAACCCATGGTTCTGTTTTTGATTGTAACAATTGGTGAGGGTTTTATGAGGTCAGAGTGCAAATCCTTTATGACACACAGAAGAAATGTTGGGTCTTTTCTTTTGACATGCCAGTCCCACACAACACTAGAACAATGTGAAATGAAGTGTTTTGCTCAAAAACATAACACACCACCTGGTCTGGGAATCAAACTCAGGATCTGCTGATTGTGAATGCAACACCCTAACCACTTGGCTATGGGCAAAGAGACAGAACAAATACTGAAAAGCATCCTGTTTAATACCTTAGTGATTCTGCCTGTCCACATCTTGGACTGATACTTTATTTATCAACCCCAGAAGGTGAAGTTGACCTCAGTGGGAATTGAACTCAGAATGTAAGAAGTCAGAATAGATATTGTACAGTATTTTGTCCAACACAAAATTTCTGCCAATTTGCTATTTATAAAAGACATCCCATTATTTTAAACCCAACATTTATCTTTTGGTTTTTATCCTTTCTTCACGTGAAAAACAGACTTCAAGAAGTTGTTGGTGGTCTGCATTGGCAAGAATTATATGATGAAGCTCATAAGTTTGGATAAATTTGTATACAATAGGAAGAAGTGGAATCAGGAGTTTCATGACACTCTTCATCTGAAAAATATATATTTTTCAACTCTCAGATAACAAATCACTTTGGCATCTTCAGATTCTTCTTCTTCCCTGACACACAAACTCAGCCAAAATCATGAACTTCATTCTTTTTTAAACCCTGCTGTGGTTCTTATCAACTGTTGTTTGTATTTTTTTTTCCTTTTGTCATATTATTTATGTTTCTCTAAATCCATTTTCTTTCCTATTTTCTCTTATGCTTTTCTGACCCTTTCGTATTTTTCTCAAGATAGCTATGGTTCCAGCATATATAATGATGTCTTACCACTGAAATAAAAGTTCACAGATTAAAAAAAAAAAGCTTCTGTCCAATGAGTCAACTAGAAATATATGGATAATAAACATCAGCCAAAATGTGCTTTTTACAGCAGATAGCATAGTTTCTGCACTCAAAAACGTCGATATCACTTTTATAATTAGGAATTAGGGAAAGAGTTGTTCCATTGCTTAGGAGCTGATAAGAGCTATTCAGTCTACTATTGATGCAAAAGGATTGTTAGCCACAGAAAGTAGCCCACAGATATTCTACATTACATAAAATAATGAATATCCAACCGATTTTCAAACTTTGAGCCTATAAGCACACAACATACACAGTCTGTCATGACAAAGAATGCGTCCCCTCTTCCTTAAGTTCATTATCTACCTGAGGTCCATTCATAGACAACATTGTTATACAAGACTGATCGGGCTATCAGGATGTCTTTTACATGTTTCAGTCATTGAACTGTAGCCATTCTGGGGCACTGCCTTGAAGGGTTTTAGTGGATCCATCAACCCCAGAACGGAATTCTTAAATCTGATGCTTATTCTATTAGTCTCTTTTACTGAACTTCTAAGTTACACAGATGTACACAAACCAACATCAGTTGTCAAATGTTGGTGGGGTACAAACACAAAGACATAAACACACACACACACACATGCACACACACATGCACACTCACACACACACACACACACACACACACACACAAACACACACACACGGTAGGTTTGCACACAGTTTGCACACATCTACTAAATTCACTCACAAGGCATTGGTCAGCTCAGGGCTATAATAGGAGACACTTTCCCAAGGTGCCATGCAGTGGGACTGAACCCAAACTTTGTGATCGCAAACTGAGCTTCATAAGCACACAGTCACGCTCACACCAATGTATTTATAAAAAGCTAACTTAGCTTTTGAAAGACTATTTCTTTACCTCTGAAATATTCTTAACGTGATTATAAAAACTAGACTAACACCATACGAATAAAAGCTCTCCAAAAATTTTCATGAATTTTGTTTGTATATAATCTGTGGCATTTTATGGACCAAATATATTAAGAACAGCAGCATTCTTGTTCTGAACAAACTGAATGGAATCGAAGGCTTCTTCATCAACACACATTCCAGACAGGTTGGCTATGTAGTAGGTACCAAAGAACTGGGAATACCTCACAAGTTCCTGTATAAGGAAATTCAATGATTTCCAGACATAATAAAATGCTAGAGGAAGAGAGAGAGGAAGGGGTTGGAGAAGGAGAGATGGGTGGAGAGGGAGTGAGAGGGGAAAAGGAGAGAGGGGTGGGAGGGAGAGAAGAGATGGAGAGGGTGAGAGAAAGAGCATGCGTATGGAGGATAAAGGAGATGGAGGGATAGATAGATAGACAGATAGACAGACAAACAGACAAGCAGACAGATAGATAGATATATAGATAGATAGACAGACAGACAGACAGACAGGTAGATAGCTAGATAAAGACAGACAGACAGACAGACAGATAGATAGATAGATAGATAGATAGATAGATAGATAGATAGATAGATAGATAGACAGACAGATAGATAGCAAGAATAAGAGTGAGAAGAATATAAGAAAGAGTAATTAATGAGGGGAGAGGTAGATAGGGACTTTATTTGAAAGATGAAAGAGATAGACAGCAAGAACTGGAGTGAGATGCATGTAAACAATAGAGAGTATTTAATAAGGTCAGAGAGAGAGAGAGAGAGAAAAGAAGGGTAGCAGAGACAGAGTATGAAGATTTAAAAAATGAAAGACAGAGTAACAATGAGAGAGAGAAAGTGTAGAGTAGTGATTCTGAAACAATACATCACAGTACACAGATGTACAAAAAGATGGATCTATGTGTGATGCAAATTTTTAAGAATATAATTGGAATCTTTAAGAATTCCATACTAATGCTTGAACATTTTGAAAAACTTGATCTCAAATTTAATATGTGACAGTGTTTGAACATTGGTAAATGGAGAGGCAGGAATGCCAGATAAAATATCTTGTGGTTTTTAGTTTCACCGTTCTATGCCCCCAGTCTAAATCTTGCTGGAGTTGATTTTGTTTTTCATCCTATCTCAAGAATCAAAATATAGTAGATCAATTAATGCTTCAGCTGAAAATCCTTCAAAATCTTAAGATCAAGATGTCTCCTCGCCAGAAAAGATGATGAAATCAAAAGTTTTGTGGCCAGCTGCAAATGAGAAAGTCAGTTACAAAACTTTTGAAGAGACATGACATGTTGAAAAAGCTGACAAGAGATAGGTGTTGACTCATTTGGATGTACAAGGTGAGGCTGAAAAGCTGCTGGCTTTAAGGGTATCACAAAAGACCTGATTGGAGGCCCAACCGTCCAAGTTATTTTAAAAGGCTTAGAAAAACTGAAAGAACACTACAATAAGTCTGGGAATCTGAGAGGGGAATATGTTCAATAAAACCATAATTAATTGATCCACTTGTGTTTTCTTTTACCCAAAGCCAGGAACTTTACAGCCCTCCTTTGTATAGGTGTGAAATAGGTACCTCTTTTCCTGTATGGCAAGTCAAACTTATCTGACTATGATTTGTATGGTGCTGGTGACCTTGAGATGAAGGACTTTTGACTGAATGCTGACAGTTAAATACTAGTCATTTAGTCCAGTAGGCAGGGCCTCACGTCAGTGAGAGGTGGAGTGGCTGGGTGTTGGGGGTTGCTGCTCTGTAAAGCCATCAAGAGGAAGGCTCAAAAACAGTGTGCATTCTCTCCTGATGACCCTCAAAATCTATGGGCATCTTGTGTGCAGAGCTTTTGATTACAGCATTTACACAAGTAAGCTCTGAGGTAGAATCTACTGACTATCTTCCCTCCCTATAAATTAGTAAGTTTGAGTAAAAGTTAGAAATTAACATATGAATATTAATCAAAACTAATCAAAATGTTAATCAAAACTAGTCAGATATAGTTTTGAATCAACTTCATATAGAGAAACATGCTTGATTAAATATTTATGCAAATATGAATAATCCAAACTATGGAAGATCATTGTCTGAAAGGATATGTTTGTTTCTAACAATGCATCTTTCAAGCTAAAAAAATGATAAAGCTTATATAATAATTAGATTTCTAGATGACTGCATGAACATATATTATTGATACACTATTTGAAGTAAAGCCAGATTAGTGATATAAGGTTGTAAACCTCATTAAACTTTGGCCTCATAATATGTTGACTGTTTTGACTCCAACTCTACGATGCACACATACGCACAGACACACACACACATGCACACACAGACATACACACACATGCACACACATACACAAACACACATGCGCACGCACACGCACACACACACACACACACATTTAAACTTAACAAAACACACTCCAACTCTCCTTCTCACTTTGATTTTTTGCCAAGAAAGAAAATCTTTTCCCCACAACACAACAAAACAACAATAATACGTCTCTTCTCTCAGCCATTTGCAGTGTGCTTCAAAACAAGCTTTTTATACCATTAAACGATTCAGTCTTTCTCTGTCTATAAGGATATTTCCTAATCTAGAGAAAGAACTTGTAAGGAGGGTATTGATCAAACAATGCATCAGTCTAGCACCTAATTATCTGTGGGAGTCTCCTATCCTTTTTGACATCACAGAGACAGTGAATGGTCTTGAAAGGAGACAGTGTAACCAAATTTGAGAGAGAGAGGGGGATGGGGGGAGAAGAATCAACCCCTAGCCTTAACTAGTACCTTATTTATTGACTCTCAAAGCGATGGAAGATAAAACTGACCTCAGCAAGATTTAAACTCAAAAAAACAGAAAGCCGGAACAAATATTGCAAAACATTCTATCCAACACTCTACCAATTCATAGTAATTAACATTAGAGCACTGTTCATCTGTTTAAAATGGTTAGTACTGCTGCTACACACACAAGCATCATAAAAAAAGCTGGTACTTAATTGGTTACAGCAACAAGGGTTCCAGTTGATCTGATCAACAGAACAGCCTGCTCGTGAAATTAATGCACAAGTGGCTGAGCAAGCCATTAACATACATACCTTTAATGTGGTTCCCAAGGAGATTCAGAATGACACAGAATATGACAAGGTTAGCCCTTTGAATTACTGGTACAACTCATTTTTGCCAGCTGAGTGGACTTGAGTGATGTGAAATAAAGTGTCTTGCTCAAGAGCACAAGGCACTGCCAGGTATCAAACTCACGTCCTTATGATCATGAGTCAAATATCCTAACCACTAAGCTACATGCCTTCAAACAAAAGCATCATAGATTGTATCAAATAGGAAGCTATTCATGTGATAGACAAATATTCACTCACCAACACATAACATTCATTGGTTCATAGATGTACAATTTTTTCTCTTTTCCTTTCTGTCACTGTTATAACTGTCTATATTTCTCTCATCTAACAAGCTGCATACCACTTTAATCATATCTCTGGCCTTTCCTCTTTTTCCTCCTCTAATCTCACCTGTGATTCATTCTTCAGATGAGCAATTAAATGTTTTGGGATTTGAGGAAGGAATCACAGTCTTCTGGGAATTTCTAGACTTTTCAGTAGACTTTAGCCTACAGATGTTCAATCTAAATATGAACAGCAATGATCTCACCAAGCTTAGAGAGCCTACAGAAATGTTTATCATTACCCCTCCTCCTTTAATTAATTTATAAATAAAAAAAAGCTTGAAAGAGAAACTCTACATCATTGCTTGACTTGCTAAACATAGCAGACAAACCTTCCATCAAATTGTACCCTACTGTCTTAAATATGGAGTGATACATTGGTAGGGTGCAATTTGATGGAAGATTTATTTGTTATTGACCATGGGTTTGCAAGTCAAGGCTCACCTAAAGTTAAGAATAACTAATTAATCAAAAATACATACATTCTGACTCGAAAGAAGAGGGGGTTTAGTAAATCCAGGCAAATACCTCTGAAAGCACTCCATGTAATCAAAACCTAGCTACATATTGACTTGGATATTTACATTTAATTATGTCATACTGATTAATACTAGACATATTAAATCAATAAAATTATATAGAACCAAAACTAAGAAAGTGTACTTTATTCAGAAATAGATTATTACAGTAATTAGTATTTACTGCATTCACATTTGCTTCCAGCCATTTCTTTTATTTTTCTATTTTCTTCTTATGTTCATATTACCTCACAATGTTC
This sequence comes from Octopus bimaculoides, assembly GCF_001194135.2. Lineage (NCBI taxonomy): Eukaryota > Metazoa > Mollusca > Cephalopoda > Octopoda > Octopodidae > Octopus > Octopus bimaculoides. The sequence goes on from NC_068982.1 coordinate 33,879,705, forward strand.
ATATTACCTGCAATGTTCACATTACCAACTGCAAAAAGAATTAAGATATTAGTTCCTTTGGGCAAGCTTTCTCTGAATTCTGTCCTATAAAGTTCCAATAAGTAGAAGTGAAGATGAAACAGAACATATATTAAAGTAATGAAGAACAAAGCCTGAGCATTAGGTTTCTCTTTGAGTGTGGAGTTATTGCAAATCCTATATTTATATTTGTATCAAGTGTCTGTGATACTGACTTTAGTCTTCAAAAACAACTGATCTCCTCACTGCCACTATTGCCATCCTCTTCTTCCTCCTTTAACCCTTTAGCATTTAAACTAGCCATATCTAACCAAAATATTTCATCTGTTTTATGTTCAAATCAGCCATATCCAGCCTCTCACACTTAACCAAAAATGCAATTCTAAAAATAAGCTATCACATCATCAAAATCTCAATGCTACAAGATAATGCATGATTAGTTCAAAACATTGTGAATATAAATAAGCATTACATTTGACAGAGCAATCTGAATGCTAAACAGTTAATATCCATCTTTCATGTTGGCATAGACTGGACAATTTGACTGGATCTAACAGGTCTGAGAACTACGTGGCTGCATGCCCTTCCAAATGCCAACCACTTCATAGAGTGTTCTCTATCATAAATGTTATTAGATGTTTCATTACTACCAGCATTTTATTGGTCTCTTTACCATCACTGAGACAGCCTCAATGTGTTGCTAGAATTACCTGTCAAATCTCTCCCAAATCATACCCTACCATCATAAAAAAAGGACATATTAATTTATGTAGTCCTAGATACACTATACCAGAAAATAAAAAGTGTAGAACAGTCATTGTTGGAACACTTTAATCATAGGTCTGCTTGAGCAAAACTTTAACAAGCCTAGAAGGGATCCTGTACATGGCTGTTCAACCTGTTAGAAGTAACAGCCAAATCTTCTTAATATTACACCATATCATCTTAAATGAATAGGGATACACTGGACAACATAGTACTCATTGATATTTTTGATGACAGCATGGTCAAAGCTGGAGTGCCTTTGATCTGAGCAGAAACAACAATAACAAAAATTTTTACAACAGACTCTAATCGATTGAAAATAGCCTCTACTGAGCTTAAATTTATTTTTTGATTTCAAATGTAGGAAATTTAATATAATTCATTATATTGGTACTGACATGGCTGGGTGGTTGAGAAGCTTGCTTTACAACAATGTGGTTTCAGGTTCAATCTCACTGTGTGACACCTTGGGCAAATGTCTTCTACTAAAGCCCTAGACTGACATGAATTAGTGACGATAAACTTTTTCCTTTATGGTATTATATTGTGCCTAGCTGTTTATATCAATTTTTAATATATATATATATATATATATGGGCATATGGCTTCTGCTATAGCCTTGGGCTGACCAAAGCCTTGTAAGTGGAATTGGTAGACGGAAACTGAAAGAGGTCCATCGTATACATATATATATATGTGTGCATGTGTGTGTGTGTATGTGTATGTTTGTATGTATATATTTATGTGTGTGTGTCTTTGTGTCCATGTTTGTCCCCCCCCACCATCACTTGACAACTGATAGTGGTGTGTTTATGTCCCCGTAACTTAACAGTTCAGCAAAATAGACCAACAGAATAAGTACTAGGCTTACAAAGAATAAGTCCTGGGGTTGATTTCTTTGACTCTAAAATCCCTTTAAGGCAATGCTCCAGCATGGCTGCAGTCAAATGACTGAAACAAGTAAATGAATAAAAGAATACACACACACATATATATGTATGTATATATATATATATATGTTTATATATGTATGTATATATGTGTGTGTGTGTGTCTTTGTGATTGTCCTCCACCTCACTGCTTGACAACTGGTGTTCCTTTGCTTACATCCTCATAATTTAGTGGCAAAAGACTTATAGAAGAAGGACCAGACTTATAAAAAAATAAGTACCAGGTGTTGATTTGTTTGATTAAAATCATTCAATACCATGCTTCAACATGCCTGCAGTCCAATGACTAAAATAAGTAAAAGATAAAAGATAAAAAGATAAAAGATCTCGTACACCCTTAACCTATTTGTTCTGCTTTATTTCTAGAAACTTCTCTAAACGTGTTTCTTGCTGATATAAAGTGCAGCATTTTTTTACATTCATCTCCTTCCTAAGTACTTTCCAGAACAGGATATACGCTAGCACACCTCTCCCTCTCTTAACTGTTTTGAAGCCATACTTTTCTTTCTCCTCCACTTCATCTGTAATGTTGTTCCCTTCTGTATAGGTTACTTCAACCATTCACAATAAAATTACTTGCTGTTCAATGAAAACTATCAACAAACAACTCAGAGCATCACTATATTTGTATAATTTTGAGATATATTTGATAATATTATTTTAAGTAATACTGATAATAATGATTACGTATTGTTAAACTTTGAGACTCTTTGAACAAACAAGATGCCACAAGCCTCTTAACCAAATAGTTTTTGACCTCCAAAACATTCTTTCACAGATAAAATATTTTAATTAAAAATCCAATCTAATTAGATTAAGATAATTTATCTTAAGAAGGGTTAAAAAATAAGCATTAATCATCTAGAGCAACGGCTCTTAATATTCTGTTTTGTTTTTTTCTTACTCATGGCCACTTTTGAATTCAAAAATTTATCTATCTTTGTGGATGCCCACATAAACATTACACTGTGTAACAAAATTAAATTTTTTTTTATTTTTGGCCAGTAAGTGCTATTTCCTATTTGCTTTTATCTAGAAATCAAAGGAAATGACTATTATTCCTTTAAAACTTTGCTTTTGTGACCTGGGCATCAGTATTTTGAAACTGACCTATTTTCAATTATGTTTCATTGAGTTGCTGAAGCAGAAATATTGATGTAGCAAATATTCTGCTCAATACCACAGATTTACTTGTCAATTGCTTGACCTTAACCACTTGAGCATGTTCTTTAGTGGCTGACAGTATTTGCATCTCTGATCATGAGCAGGAGTAGCCATGTGTTTGAGAGGGTTCATTTGAGGTTTGAATAAATATCAAAACAGAAGCAAAGTTTGGAGGAAATATTAACCATTTTCCATATTTTCTAGGGGAAAGCAAATAGGAAATAACAGTCGCTATCCATGGACAAAAATCATTGTTACACAGTGTTTTTAGTTGAAAACTTATAACAAAAACAAAAGCAAACTATTTTATCATTTGCAATGTACATTATTTCCAGCTTTAGTAACATGCAAAAATAACTACTTTTATTGAGGTAAAGATACTTGTCTTTTGAGTTCACATTATCATCCTTACCACCTTATTTTTTATCAAAAGCCTCTTTCACTTTCGCATTTCCTCTGTACACCACATTCTGTCAATGGTAGCTTCATGTTCATCTCTCACTGTTTCCACCCCTATGTACTTCTGACCTTGTCCCTGGCACCATGCATCTCTCATACACTGCTCATCTGTACTGCCTCTAGCTTTTCTCTCCCAAAACTGATATTCACCAATGACCATACCTCTACCTATGTTCACAATTCACTGCATTCAACTCTCTTTCTATCTCTATCCATCTGCCTCTCTCATTTTACTCTCTTACAAACTTAATAACTCATTCACCTCTGGATCACTTCTCTTATGGTAACTTGAGGTAGCCATGTAGCCCCAGCAAAATACCTGTTTCTGTCACTCTATCATAGTTTAGCTTCCCATAACCTGGCATAAAACCACTTCTCTTAATACTATACCACCCTCAGTTGAAGTGCCTTGTTTTGTGATTGGCATTAAGAAGGGCCTACCAACTGTAGAAGCCATCCCAAAGCAGACATTGGAGCTTGGTGTAGTCCTATTGATTGTTGGCTCCTGCCAAACCATCCAAGTCATGCCAGTATGGAAAACAGATGTTAAAAAAGATGATGATGATGATGATGATGATGATGATGATGATGATGATTGATTGATGATGATGATGACGAAGACGACGATGATGATGATGATCATAAAGTTGTGTTTTAGCAAATTAAATTCTATTAAGACATAAATATGCACAAGTCACACAAGCTAAAAGGATTGCTAAAAATTAACTTAATTCATATCTAATTAAAAAGTAAAATTTAAGCATAAAATATATTTAAAAATGTTATTGATTAACATTTTATTAAGTAAGAGCCTTGTGGCTAATACAAACTTGAACGTTTTTCAACATCTACCTGCAGTGTTGTTAATGACAAATTAAGATTACCCCTTCTTCATAATATTAAAGTAAGTGTAAGCTTTTTATAACCAGATTCAACAAAATAAGAAATGGTAAAAACAATGACATACAACTTTACTTTCTCTCAGAAAAGCAAACATGTCACAGCAGTTTCACTACTTCTCCATTAGTTATGCTTGCCAAGTTTGGATATAGCTTCAGCTGTTTCATCATTAATTTTAATGATGCTTTGCTATAATTTTATATCAGATCTCTTGTATTTAGCTGAAATGGCTACATCATCGAATATGGAATGCTTATCTCTTAGCAAGTCACTGAAATGAACTTTCTCACCCAGGGCTATCTTAAGACTTGAGCACACTGGGCAGGTGCCCCAAGGCCTTCTGACCTATGTGTGTGGTAGCTTGCTGTAAATAAATAAGTACACTAGGGTCAGTTTATTGATTTGCCTGGGGGCCTACAATGCTGCCCAGTTCCTATCACTATATAAATGCTTCAAACTCTCAACATATGCAGAAAGGTTATCATCACCTTACAGTTCAGTGTCAATGCTAACTAGGGCCAGAAACTGCTCCAACTAACAACATTGTATATTGCAGGAGTGGCTGTGTGGTAAGTAGCTTGCTTACCAACCACATGGTTCCGGGTTCAGTCCCATTGCGTGGCACCTTGGGCAAGTGTCTTCTACTATAGCCTCGGGCTGACCAAAGCCTTGTCAGTGGATTTGGTAGACGGAAACTGAAAGAAGCCTGTCGTATATATGTATATATATATGTATGTATGTGTGTTTGTGTGTCTGTGTTTGTCCCCCCACCATCGTTTGACAACCGATGCTGGTGTGTTTACGTCCCCGTAACTTAGCGGTTTGGCAAAAAGAGACCGATAGAATAAGTACTAGGCTTACAAAGAATAAGTCCTGGGGTCGATTTTCTCCACTAAAGGCGGTGCTCCAGCATGGCCACAGTCAAATGACTGAAACAAGTAAAAGAGTAACTCTGAATAATTTGAGTTTCTCAATGAAGCAGTATTAGCCTCTTTGCAAGATGTAAGATTATAGTCCAAACCCACTCACTACCCTCTTACAGTTTATTCAATAAATTTAGCTTTTGAACTATATTTGAGATGTAAAATGTATCACACCTGGTAACAACCAACTTCTCACCAAACTGTTTACTATTCAGAAATGTCTCAAAGGGCAATAATTGCATTCCTTTTTCTTTTAGTTATTGCTAGTTATCTTTATAAACCTTGCTGAAACTTATTATTTCTATACTTGTAAATCTCATAGGGTTAGTTTTGTTGAAATGAATAAGTTTAGTTGCTGTGAGGAGTAGAGGAACTGCCATTGTGATCACAGCCTCTTCAGTTGAGTTTAGAGTGTTTGGTACGATTACTTCAGTAATCACCAGCAGAAAATTATAAAGCTTGTGAGTTTGTTTAAGGTGATTGGTGGTGAGATTAGATACAAGATTTGGGACAGAACTTCATCTTATTTCTTTACTGCCCACAAGAGGCTAAACATAGAGGGGACAAACAAGGACAGACAAAGGAATTAAGTCAATTACAACGACCCCAGTGCGTAACTGGTACTTAATTTATCGACCCCGAAAGGATGAAAGGCAAAGTCGACCTCAGCGGAATTTGAACTCAGAATGTAACGGCAGACGAAATACCGCTAAGCATTTCGCCTGGTGTGCTAACGGTTCTGCCAGCTCGCCACCTTGACAGAACTTCATCTTGGTAACAAAAAATTCTGGATAGTGCTAAGCACGCATATATAAGTTAAGAAGGGATGAAAAAAGGGTGATAGACAAGTCAAGTTGGCATAGAGTGAAAAAATAATAAAGAATCATAATTCAGTGGGGGTGGCGTGTCATTGTAGCTGGGTGTAAAACAGTATATTTTATTATCTCCTGATATAAGAATGAGTGTAGTGTTTTTATATATTTGTATATATATATATATATATATATATGAATTTGTCCAAAATCAAGCAGTGGGAGTGAATGGTGAAAGAAGAGGAGAGAAAATAGTAAATCAGTGAAGGAGAAGTAGTGAGAGTAATAGCTATGACTGAGAGGAAGTGAAAAACAGTAATAGCAATGAGAGAAAGGAAGTGGTAAAGAGAGCATCATGTATCTTCTACTATAACAATCTACTATAATAATACTGTTGTGTAGTTCTCCAACACAACATATGAATGAGAAAGAAAGGAGTGTTCAACTGATGGAAGTGGGATGGTGAAAAGTCAATGGTGAAACAAAAATCAAACAGCGCCTTAACTCTGTGTGAATATACGCGTGTGCATGTAAAAAGGGAGGAATGTGAATGTTTGTGTGTGTGTGTGTGTGTGTATGTGTATGTTTGTGTACAATATATTTATATATTTGAGTGAGTATATATGTGTTTGTGTATGTTTATTTAGAAAGATATATAGAAAATAGAATTAGAGACACATGCGCATTTACACATACATATATATATATATATAAACAGACACACTTAAAAAGGAAGGAAGCGGGCTGTGACAATGTATAGAAAACCATGTTCGCTACAGACTGTGCTACTCATACATATAAATGTATACATATGCACGCACGCACACAGAGTTGAAGCACTGTTTGATTTTTTTTCAACTTTTTTGTAACCTTTTTATATATAAAATAATACAATTAGCTGTCATTTTTGATGGTACAGGGTCAACTAGTAATAAATAAATCTCCATCTAGAGTGACCAGATAGAGAAAGTGAAATGTGAAAGAGAGGTGGATAACATGTTGTTAAACAGATACTGGTGTAGAGAGGAGAGGATACTCATAATATGGTCAGTAGATGGAATTACATGATAGACCAAGAGATAAACAAGTGTTTAGCAACATAAATGCAAATGTATCCAAGAAAGGAAGGGTTATATATATAATCTATATAAAGAAGTGTAATGTGGACTGATAGCCAAGTGTGTAAGAGGAGCTTTCTGTGATAGGTGTATGATTCTCTGAATCCTCATTTTGTATTACTCATTTATATATGTGTGTGTGTCGTCGTCGTCGTTTAACGTCCGCTTTCCATGCTAGCATGGGTTGGACGATTTTACTGAGGACTGGTGAAACCAGATGGCTACACCAGGCTCCAATCTGATTTGGCAGAGTTTCTACAGCTGGATGCCCTTCCTAACGCCAACTACTCAGAGAGTGTAGTGGGTGCTTTTACGTGTCACCCGCACGAAGGCCAGTCAGGCGGTACTGGCAACGGCCACGCTCATCTAGCTCGAAAAACCTCATGTGTCACCCGCACAAGAGCCAGCCCAGGGGTACAAAGAAGTGGGTGCTGTTACATATATGTATGTGTGTGTTTACACACACATGTATATATATGTATATATACAGTATATGAAATGTATATATTGGTGGTCTCAGAGGAGGTTAGTATGTACTGGGAGCAGGTTATTGGTAGATATGCATATATTTCTATATGCATTTTTAATTCCATAGGTTGTATGAAGTGCTGCTGATATTTATGGTGTTGAAATTAGCACAAATATGAAATATAAG
>NC_068982.1:33887667-33895495 GCF_001194135.2 Octopus bimaculoides
GCACTGGCAACGATCCCGCTCGAAAGATTTCATGTGTCACCTGCACATGAGCCAGTCCAGGGGCACTGGCAACGATGGCGCTCGAAAGATTTCATGTGTTGCCCGCACATGAGCCAGTCCAGGGGCACTGGCAACGATCTCGCTCGAAAATCCTACGACGGCCCCACACAAGAGCCAGTTCAGGGGCACTGGCAACAATCCCGCTTGAAAGATTTCATGTGTCGCCCGCACATGAGCCAGTTCAGGGGCACCGGCAACGATCTTGCTCGAAAAACCTCATGTGTCACCCGCACAAGAGCCAGCCCAGGGGTACAAAGAAGTGGGTGCTGTTACATATATGTATGTGTGTGTTTACACACACATGTATATATATGTATATATACAGTATATGAAATGTATATATTGGTGGTCTCAGAGGAGGTTAGTATGTACTGGGAGCAGGTTATTGGTAGATATGCATATATTTCTATATGCATTTTTAATTCCATAGGTTGTATGAAGTGCTGCTGATATTTATGGTGTTGAAATTAGCACAAATATGAAATATAAGGACTATGATAAGACAACCATATATCTGGCTGTTAAATTTGTGCATAGTCTCTTCCAAAAGTTTTGCAAATTCCCACCAAATCTAATTTGGTCCCTTAAAATGCACCGTTATCTTCCTGGCAACAATATGGAACCTTGTTGTAAATCACAAATGTAGCGAAACTGTTACATTTGAATTTATATTTTTCATATGATTTTACTTTCAACATTTTATATGACACTATAACAATTGCCTTGGAATAGATTTAAATACCTGGAAAACCAAATCTGTAATCTTGTTTCAGGTTACAGTTAAAGCCAGTTCACTTTGCCATTTATAATGGTTTTCTTCTAATTTTATTGAATTTCTTGTTCCAGTGCTAAATGCATTGGTATTGGTGTCATTATCATTTTATATCACTTTTCCATGCTGGACTAAGTGGGATGAGTCGTCAAGGTTTGAATCAGTTCTTATTTAGAATTAATGCCATCTTAGACAGAACAGGGGACCATGGAACAAGTGAAAGATAACAGGTAAGAAAGTAACCTCTACATGGCTAACTTGTTGCGGTTACTTGACCTGCTAGAAATTAACTGAGTTTAGCATGAGATAGTTAAAGGAGTGAAAATCATTCTCAAATTACCCATGATTGCATTTTGAAGACAACAGAAAGTCTATTGAAAGAGACATGGCTATCACTTTGGGCGGGTTAAGCAATTATACAGAACATTTCTTGTTAATGGAAGGAGTTAAGAAAAGGCTACTAATATCTATCTTTTACATTTTATTTGTTTCAGTCAAAAGGACTGTGGCCATGCTGGAGCACTGTCTTGAAGGGTTTTAGTTGAACAAATTGACCCTTGTATTTATTCTGTTGGTTTCTTTTGTTGAACCATTAGGATATGGGGACATAAATAATAAGCCAACACCAGTTGTAAAGCATGTTGACTGCTAGCTCCAAAAGATTTTTTATTCTCTCTGTGCTTTTTCCTCATGTTCCTTTCTGTTGAAGAGCGTAGGCTTGAAATGTAAAAGATTTTCTCACCTTCCGGAGCATTAAACTAATACACCTATTTGTTGTTTATACACCTGTCTTCGTCTTGTTTTACTGTAAATTTCAACTATATATATATATATATATATATATATATATATATAAGTGGATTTGGTAGAAGGAAACTCGTTGTATATATACCAATACACACATATATATATCATCATCATTTAACATGTCTTGTATGCTAGGATGGGTTGGACTATATACGTGTGTGTGATGTCCCATGTCTCATGAAAACCAAGTTCCCTCAACCTGTGATTGTCTTTAGGTGTGTCTCCCATGAGGGTGATCTCTTGTTGCTCCAAATTTTTTAACAGGGCCTTAGGCACAATTCCAATGGCTATGCAAAGCTGCTGGAGATTGTGGTCAAATCCTGGCTGGAGAGGGTTGTTGCTAGAAGATCATATATGTGGCAGCAGGATTCATCTCCTTGCCATACATCTGAAAAGAATCAAAAGTTGCTGGTAAATTTCTATGAATTAACAAACCCCAATGTCTAGTCTCCTAATTCCCCTGATTGTAATACCATGGATTACTATGTGTGGGGTGTGGTTGAGAAAGACACCAATCTGTCTGTCTGCAACACCAAGGCCAAGCGGATGGTTGAGATGAAGTATTTGAAGATCTTGTCAGAGGCACAGTAAGGAATATATGTGCCAGGTTCTGGAGCCATGTTGGAAGCTGAGAATGGCTACGTTGAATAAACTGTTATCTCCCAGCCATAATCTAATTGGTATTTTATGATTTAAAAAAAAATACTTTTGTTTTGGGATGGGATATTGTGTTTTCTTTTCCTTTTATGCAATCTGTCAAATTTAGCCCAAACACCATCTACAGTCTGTTAACATATCTTTGGCTATGAATGCAATGCATCTTGAGAAGCTTGCATATTTTTGTATTAATTTTACTTATCTCATTGATGGACTATTTTATGATATTAAAGCTGAAGGTTACAACAGGTATAGTCATACAGATAGGCACAATTCTAATTCTCAAATTAAGTTAGCCTTTTAGGATAGCTCTAACTCTACAATAGCATTCTTTCCATATTTTTCCCACATATTTGTTGATGCCATTTACCCCCACATACACCAAAATATTTGTAGTTTTCTTGAGGATTTAATGCTTTGACCATGGTACCTTGTCTAGTTGTGTGTTGGCTTTCAAGAGTTTTCCCATATAAAATGTGGCTTTAGCACATTTATCAAGGCTTAATTTCATTCAGTATCACTACTAAATTGTTTTACTATAGTTAAAAGTCATTCCACCCAACTGAGCAGTTATTGAATGTTATTTGTGTCATTTATGCAAACTGGATGGTGTATTGTTGGCACTCCATCGCTTACAACGTCAAGGGTTCCAGTTGATCCGATCAATGGAACAGCCAGCTCGTGGAATTAATGTGCAAGTGGCTGAGCACTCCACAGACACGTGTACCCTTAACGTAGTTCTCGGGGATATTCAGTGTGACAAGGCTGACCCTTTGAATTACAGGCACAACAGAAATAGGAAGTAAGAGTGAGAGAAAGCTGTGGTGAAAGAGTACAGCAGGGTTCGCCACCATCCCCTGCTGGAGCCTCATGGAACTTTAGGTGTTTTTGCTCAATAAACACTCACAATGCCCGGTCTGGGAATCGAAACTGCGATCCTATGATCACGAGTCCGCTGCCCTAACCACTGGGCCATTGCGCCTCCACAGATGGTGTATAGTAAGATTTGAAATAATGACAACTGGGTTAGCAATGTATCACAGCAACTATGCCTCATCTTCATAAATTAATTATTTTTTCAAAGTTTCCTCATAAATCCTTTTATTTACAAAACCTTATTTACAATGCAAAATATATTTGCTACATTTACATAATATATTCCATATAACTTGGTATATAGTATTTTGTTACTTTTCTCTGGAAAGTGCTGTGTCCAATAACTCTTTATTAATGCGATGTTTCATTAAATATTTTCCATTCAAGTGGAAAACAGGAATATCAAACCTGTATTTGTAGAAGTACTCTTTGTTTTTGGCATCAGTTATATCAACCTCATTGAAAATAACCTGCAAAATAAAAAATAAAAAACATAATTGACAAGGATCATATATTAAATTCTGGGTACCAGTTCTCAAGCAGTGGTGGGGAAAAACACAACCCACCCAAACACCCATCCATCTGTATTAGGTGTGGAGAGTAGGTGCAGGCATGGTGATATGATTAAGATGCTTGCATCCATGTAGTCCCAGGTTCATTTCCACTGTGCAGTGCATTTGGAAAGTGTCTTCTACTACATCTCTGGGCTGACCAAAGCTAGCAAGTGGATCTAGTAGATGAAAAGTGAAAGAAACCTGTTGTGTGTGTATATATATATATATATATATGTGTGTGTGTGTGTGTGTGTGACCATATTCCCTTCTATATCGGTTAACTCTGATGAGCGTAAAGTTATATAATAGGATTTTTACCTAATACTCCATTGTATTCTTTACACGAAACCGATTGATAAGATCAGCCGTGAAGGATATTTAACACTACACATTTCGGATAATACATAATACATATATATATATACACTATGGCTAGGATTGATTAGAACTAGGATTTTACAGCCAGAAGCTTTTCCTATCACTAATTTTCACTTGTTTTTCACGTAAAGTACATTTTATGCCAGGAGCCTTCAAAAGCACAGAGCAGCTGGTTGTAATGTCAACAAGGAATGTAAACATCAGGACCGTGTCACTCAAATGGCAACAAGCGAAATATCAACATTTGCACATGCAGTTATATGTGCACAGTACAGCGTTATATGGTCATAAATCGAAAAATCAGGCACTGTCATGGTATTAGCTGTCAGAAGTGAAAGTAGAACTGACAAGGAACGTTACTGCTGGTTTGAGTTGATTCTTTGGCTACTGACTAGCCGGAGCTATCTATCTGTCTGTCTGTCTATCTCACTATCTCTCTCTCTCTCTATATATATCTATCACTCGTTCACCTCTGTTTGTGTCCGTAGAATTTATCAAATTAGAAAACGCAAATTTAATATAAAAATATATTTTCTGAAATTGCAAATTATTTAAAATATAAAAATATAATTTTCAACAGAGAGAATTTATCAAAATAGAAAACAAATGAAGTTTGAAGTTTAAAAATAATAGGATCGACCACCACTCAAACGCATGGATATAGGTGTCAAATTTGTTCCAATAACTTTCGAGTGATAGATAGATAGAGAGAGAGAGAGAGAGAGAGACACAGACAGACAGACAGATAGCTCGCTCCGGCCAGTCATGGTATTAGCTGTCAGTAGCCAAAGAATCAACTCAAACCAGCAGTAACGTTCCTTGTCAGATTTTTCTACTTTCACTTCTGACAGTTAATACCATGACAGTGCCAAAAATCATCCTGACTTTTTGCTGACGTAGATCGTTACAAGTTTGCTAGTATTCGGTTTATTTATTTACTTATTCAGATTTTATAATAACTGCATATCAAACTTACTTTATCTATGTATGGAATAAGCGCTTCTTTGGCTTCTTCACACAAACTACATTCTTCCTTGGTAAACATAGTCAGAGTAGGTTTAGCCTTGCTCGCAACGTAACTCCGGGAGCATAATAAGCAAATAATTCGTTTGAAGGTGAAAGGTGCATGAATAAAATTCGCCCTTGTGAACATCTGGATCAGTATATAAAGAACAGCAGTTGCATAACAAAATGTACAATAATATTGATTGTTATAATTATTTTTTCAACTTTTTACGCAGTAGGACTGAACCCTAAACCACGTGGGTGCAAAGCAATATGAACAGAAACTATTTCAGCATGAAGGGAAGTCACTCTGAATAACTTCTGGGCAATTTGTAGATAATAGAGAGTTTTTCAAGGGAAGTAACTACATATTTAGTTTGGAAAGATGGCAGACTTAATAGCAGATGCCCCAGAGCACTGTCCAGGAACAGGGAGCGAACAGGCAGGCAAAGCGTCTGCTTGTAGTGGTTGTCCCAACAGAGGTATATGCTCGTCCCAACCTAAAGGACCTGATCCAGCTATTGCAGAAATCCAAGAAAAGTTATCCACAGTTCGTCACAAAATCCTTGTCCTTTCTGGAAAAGGTGGCGTTGGAAAAAGTACCTTCTCTGCTCATTTAGGGCATGGTTTTGCAGCTGCCAATGAAGATCACCAAGTCGCAGTTTTAGACACAGATATGTGTGGCCCGTCTATTCCTAGAATTATGGGGGTAGAAGGAGAGGCAGTACGTATATATTTACTTTTTTTGTGTGTGTTATAGTTTTCTTGTTTAATACCGTTAAGAAAATTTCCTTTTTCATTGCTTGTGGGACAGTGAAGGCGAAGTTTCGTATGATAGACACAGAATTTCCAATGTGAAACTAACGTAGTTCCACGAATCCGTTCCATACGTCTTCTCCAAAGACCGGACAGAATTGGTTTTTTAAAAAAAATATAGTCGCAGGCATGATTGTGTGTTTAACCCATAAAGCGCTGGGATTTGCACTTACATAACATGGACTGCTGAGCACATTTTATGAAAATAAGACTACCGTGCACAAATAAAAAACAAAAATATATTTAAAATATCTTTTTTGTGTATAATGGTGGCAAGTTTTACATCATCTGAAAAGTCATTAATTGAACTATTAGCCCTGTTGCATTCTGGAGGGTATCGGAGCGTTTCAGTGACACTAGACCCCAACAAACGCCCATAAATTAAATGCATCTCTCTATGCCACGATCGTGGCCCGTCGCGCTTTATGTGTTAAGAAGCTCGCTTTGCACTCACGTGGTTTCGGGTTCAGTCCTACTGCGTAAAAACTGTACGGCAGCCCATCGTATGTGTGTGTGTGTGTGTGTTTGTGTTTATCTCTCTCCCCACTGTTTGACAATTGGTGGTTAATGGTTCTGGAAAATTAGTATCGGGGGCAGTTTGTTCGACTAAACCCTTCTAGATAGTGTCCCAATCATGACTACAGGCCAATCACTTACAGAAGGAAGATAAAAGTGTTTAAGAAATTGAAATCGACAGCAACAAAAAGAAATCAAAATCCCCTGAGATTTGCAAAACAGCGAATTGGCAGAAACGTTAAAGCGTCGAGTGAAATAGCCTGCAGTAATAATTCCAGTTTATTTCCCATGAAGGTTAACTTTATCCTTGTAGCGTGGATAAATATATTACCAGTTTTGGTCGGAATCGTTAGAGTGTCAGACGAAATACCTTCCAGTATTTGTTCTGGCTCTTTGCGTTTTGAGTTCAAATCCTGCTTGGGTAATGCGTAACCCGTTTTAACACCTCTATCCGACCTTTAAGTTTAATTTGTTGCAAGCATTTGGGTCAGATCTCCGGTTTGAGAATATCTTCCACCTTCCATCAGTCTCAGGGGCTCCGAAAGAAAAAAACCCTCTCAAACTGAGGTGTGGTGGTGGTTATACTCAGAATGACGAAGCGATAAAAACAGTCGATTATTTTTATTAAATTTTATCTAAAATCATTTTTATTTCTGTATAGTATCTTAACTTTTCCTATGGAATTGATCCTCAATTTAAAATACTTAACCCGATCGGATATTACCGATTCTACGTTATTCTTATTATTATTAATAATAATTGGTAGAAGTTACAGAACGACTCAGAGGCCAAGAGTTTCGTTCATTGATTCACAAAACTCTCGGTCCTTGAGACACTCTGTAACTCTACCGATTATATACATTATTTACATTTGACGATATTTGTCCTCATCTTGTTTGTTGTTAACACAACGTTTCGGCTGATATACCCTCCAACCTTCATCAGGTGACTTGGGGAAATTTCGAACCTTGGTTCTCATTCCTCAGGTATTTTTCGATATTATTATTATTATGATTATTATTATTATTCAGGTCACTGCCTGGAATCGAACTCGGAATTTTGGGGATTAGTAGCCCGCGCTCTTAACCACTACACCATATGCCCACAGGCATAATAATAATAATAATAACATCGAAAAATACCTTAGGAATGAGAACCCAGGTTCGAAATTTCCCCAAGACACCTGATAAAGGCTGGCGGGTATATAAGCCGAAACGTTGTGTTAACAACAAGCAAGGTGAGGAAAAATATCTGTCAAATGTAAATAATGTACATAATTCCTCATCTCTTAAATATAGAACTGTATAATATATATATATATATATATATATATATATATACACACATATATATATACACACATATATATATACACACACACACACAC
>NC_068982.1:33896140-33908029 GCF_001194135.2 Octopus bimaculoides
TTAATCAGAGTTTTAAAATACAGACAATCCGAATTTTTTGCTTAAATCCCAGCCATGGATCACCCTTAGGTGCATCATCATTTCATTAAATTTATGGAAGGAGAATAATGAAAAAACATCAATATATGTCAAAATGACAAAAATACGTGGAAGGTAGCAGGTGGTCATGTGATGTGCTAAATCGCCCTTAGATAACACCAAAAACCTTTTTTTTTTTTTTTTTTCACAATCGTATGAATTCCCATATGTAGAACACAAATTCGCAAAACTTTTCTGAAAATACCAAAAAAATAAAAAAGTTATGAGAGATTATAGGGGCTGCTTAAACCAGAATTCTGCCAAACCCATAATCGGTTTTCTCTTTATTTGTGAACAAAATCACAAATGTCTTTTCTTTTTGCTTTTTTTCAGTTGGTAGTGATAACAATTACAAACATCCTCTCTTGAAAATCACAGATTTCACATAGCTTAGACAAGTCATAGGCAAACTGCTGTATGTGGTATTTTGCGAATGGCACACCTAAGAAAATAACTACCTGGAATTTTTTTTGTTGGCTACCTGTTTCTGCAACCCACTTTTCAAAAATTGTTATCCATACCTAGCTGAGACTGATTACTGTAGTATTATTCAACATGTGCTTCTACTGTGAAAAGTTGCTAGGCCTATACAAAACGCATATGAGGGGCTTACTTTCAAAACCAGTACAAGTGCATATTTGGTCAATTTCATGATAACCATTAAAACACAATCTGCAAGCTGCTGGCTTCATGCATGTGAAATTTTTTTCAGTCAAACTGGGATAGATGCCATGTAGACAATAGGCGAATATTAGTCTTCCAATCAAAATCAGATATATTCAAGTTATTGTTTAAAAGTCATTCCAATGCATATATCTGTTTTGAAAGTAAGCTCTTCATTTATACTCTACATTAGCATACTGCACTCACACAATACATACCATCCTCGACCGTAACAAAATAAATATATAATAGATGGAAGATTAGTTCATCATATTCTGTTCCTGCTATCACAGGCTACACAAATCTTCAGTCATATACATGCTTTTCCTTCCACCACACCATCAAGTCCTGTGCTAAACATTTTTAAAAACTCTTTTCTCAAACAATTCCCTTGAGTTTGCCTGGGCCTGGAAAGATTATAAGCATTGCCTATCCTTTAATTATTAAAAATACATCTTTTATCCTTTTTCAGTCATTTGGGCTGTGGTCATCATCTTTGAAAGATTTTAGTTGAATAAATTGAGCCCAGTAATTATTTCTTTTACTGCTATTTATTTTAATGGTCTCCTTTGCTGAACTAAGTTAAGGGGATTTAAACAAGCACTGGCTGTCAAACAGTGGGTGGGACAAACACACACACACACATTCAGTCTCTGTTCACCAAATTCACTCACAAGGCAATGATCAGTTTGGAGCTATAGTAAAAGACACTTGCTTAAAGTACCTCACAGTGGGACTGAACCAGAAACCACATGGTTGCAAAACAAGCTTCTTGACCACACAGACATACCTGTGACAGCATTTGCACTTTTATCATTGATAAAACAAATGAAATTATTTGAATATACTTTCATTTGGTTTTATCATCTATATAATAATCTGCTTGATAGGTCCTGTTAATTTTTTCCACTCTGTGGAATTTTCTTGGGTCCCACTAGTGTGATAATAATATAAAACTGAAATAAAATATACTTCCTCACCTTGTCTCATTCTATCAAGCACAAAGATTGTTTTCTTCATGCTATGTTAATGTAATACGCATTTTTAAAACACTATAATTAATTGTCATTTTTATTCCTTAGGTTCATCAGAGTGGCTCTGGCTGGTCACCAGTTTACGTATCGGATAATCTTGCAATTATGTCAGTTGGATTTCTTCTAGCAAGTCTAAATGATGCTGTCATATGGAGAGGTCCAAGAAAGAATGGTCTGATTAAACAGTTTCTGAAAGATGTCGACTGGGGAGATTTGGATTACCTCATCATTGATACACCACCTGGTACTTCAGATGAACATCTATCGTTAGTTCAATATATTGGTGCAACAAAGATCGATGGAGCAATTATCATTACTACACCACAGGAAATTTCTTTGCAGGATGTTAGGAAGGAAATCAATTTCTGTGAGAAAGTAAAACTTCCTATAATTGGTGTAATTGAAAATATGAGTGGCTTTGTTTGCCCACACTGCAAAACTGAGTCTGAGATATTTCCTGCAACAACTGGTGGGGCTGAAAAAATGGCAAAAGATTTATCTCTACCATTCCTTGGCAAGCTACCCTTAGATCCGAGAATTGCAAAAGCATGTGATGAAGGCAAGTCATTCTTAGAAGAAATACCTGATAGCCCAGCAGCCCAAATATTCCAGAAGATTATAAAAGCTATAGAATGTCACTGTGAGTCTAAAAGAGACAGTAATGACTGTGGTGATAATAAATAATGCAAAAATATCATTTCTTGAAAGAAAAAAAAATTTAAAATTTTTTCTAAAATACAGAGATTTATCTTATTTTAAATTTTTGTCCTTGTTTTGATAAATATTTTTCTATTAAAAAAGTATCTTTTGAAACTGATTGATGATAACACTGCTTCTAATACTACATTATTCAATGAAGTCTTAGTGTGGTTTAAGGGAAATTGGTTGCCATTTCTAGCAGGTTGAACTACAGAGAAGCTTTATTGTTGACTCATCCATAAATACATTACAAGACAAGAAAATTGCAGCAGAGCTGTGTGATAGTGGTTTCAGCTGTGGCATGCAGACCATCTTAGAACTTGTTTGACATTACATTATCTTTCTCTTCTGTTTTACAAATTCTATGGGCACATGCACAATGTGTGTTCATACTTCTATTTCCAGTTCCTACTCAAAACTGTTTACAAATCACAACCCTGCGATTGTGAAGTACACTTCATGCTCCAATGGTTGTGAAATAAGTTATGACTTTGATAAAAAATGCTGATATCTTTATATTAATAGTTAACAGTATATTTGTTCTTTGGTTTATGAGATATTGTCATTATCATAATTTTACATGCGTTCCATGCTGATATGGAGTTGAACTGATTGCCATGGTCCAAGCCAGTTCTTTTTCAGAATTACTGCCACTTTAGATGGGTTGGCAGACAACATATCTCTTGCAAGTCTTGGTCTTTATTTTTTACTTGCTTCTGTCAGTGAACTGTGGCCATGCTGGGGTACTGCCTTGAAGAAATTTAGTCAAACCTGTTGACCCCAGTACTTACTTTTTTGTACAGCCTTGTACTTATTCTAACAGTCCCTTTTGCTGAATTGCTAAGTTACAGGGATGCAAACACACCAACACTAGTTGTTAAGCAGTGGTGGGACACACACACATATATGATGGGCTTCTTTCAGTTTCTAACAAATTCACTCACAAGGCTTTGGTCAGCCTGAGCCTGTAGTAGTAGTCACTTGCCCAAGGTGTCACACAGTGGGACTGAACCCAGAACCATGTAGTTGGGAAGCCAACTTCTTACCACTCAGCCATGCCTGCACTTTAGTATTCATAGCAGGGTGCTCCTAACATGAAACGCTTTACAAGCCATTTAATCATGGCACCAGTACTAGAGAAGTCGTCATGCCCTTAGCAAGACTAACAAGTCCTGTCAACTCTATGCTTTATTTGTTGTCAACCACTTTACAAGATGTATTAGGTGTCAGCACTTGTGAGGTTGCCTTATACCCTCAAGGCTAAAGAGCACCCACTGTTCCAGGAAGGAGAATAGAAATGAGGTTTATGGCAGTAGCTGAGCCTAGCACAAGAGATAGTTAAAGTGAAAGTATGATGCAATGAAAAGAAATGTGTAAGAGGTAGGAGGAGGAAAGTGGAAGAGAAGCATCAGTGCTGTGTTGCCAGGGTTGTAATTATGTTCAATAAAGAAATGAAGAGAAAATGTTTTTATGACAATTTATTAAACTTTTTACTTAAAGCATTTGTTAATGGTAAATTACACCATTAATAAAAATAGCCAACCATAATCAGGAAAGTGCATTGTCACTTGTAGGAAAGCTCAAGCAAATAGCTTCAGTTATTGATTCATTTGTAAGTTGATCAGTGACTGTTTTCAGTCTTTCAAAACATCATTGATATCCAAATCAGTGAGAAGTAAGAAATTCAAGAACTGTGATAGAAAAGCAGTTTATTTGAAAAGTAAAAAAAAAAAAAGAAATATTCTAATAAATATAGTAAATGATTGTTACTACTTCAAATTCGTAACATTTCCATGCTTAGAATAAATCACTTTAAAGTATGTAATGAATGAAATACAGCGTGAATCTTTTATTGGTTTGTCTGCCTACAATTTTAAGATATTTTATTTTTTCTGTTAACTGAAATTTTTATTGAGAAACACAAGAATACTGAAAAAAATTGGAAAAATAATTTGTTGCATGTTTAATTTCTCACTCATTCTCTTTAATTTCTAGCATATCACAATAAATGGCCAGCATTTTCCTCTGTTTCTTTCATCAGTGAAAGCTTAAAAAAAAGGAGAGACCAAGCCATCAATGCTCAGTTATTTTAGTAAACATATATCTTTGCTCCTTATCATAAACCTAACATTTCTTTGGCAGCAGCACAGGCCACTTCAGCTTGAGTGTACTCTTCTGCAGATTTCAAATCAGATTCGCTTGCCTGCAAAAACAAAAATGATTCATAATAATTTTTTCCTCCAAGAATTCATGATAACAAGTGAATTAAGTTAGTCCCGTCACAATCTACAAGGAATCTAATGTACTACCTGGCTTCTCTAGCAGCAAGCAACTAACAAAATAATTCGAATAAAACATAGTTGCTTCTGCTAGAATATGAAGTCACTGCAAAGAGTAGGTCAACAGCAGCCAATAGTCTAATACAGTTATCCACTTAGCTTCTACATTTCAGATTCCTTATGAAATATTGAGGTGTGATAAAAATATATTTATAAAGAATAGCTTTTATTATGTAATTGAAGATGCTTTAGACCAATTTTAAAATATAATTCTCCAATATGTCCACAAGTATTTTACTACATATAATACATCATTGTACTTTGTATTTAGTAAGATATTTGAATGTGGTTACATTTGAGATTTGCCTTCACAGTTACTTTAAATTTATTCAATAAATGTTTCACATACACTGAATAACCATTACATTTGTATGATGACAAGAATAAAGCTGACATACTTTGTCTTGTGACACCGGTTTCTGCTGCATTCTGAACTAGCTTTAAATTTAAGAATTATGGTTTGTATGTAACCCATTAGAATTTAAATTGGGCATATCCAGCCCAAATATTCAACCTTGTTTTACACTCAAACTAGCTAGATTCAGCCTCTCACACCTACCCTTCAATGTCCTTCTAAAAATAAACTAAATTATCAAAACCTCAGCTAAAAATAATGCCTGAGTAATTCAAAACAATGTGAATAGATAGGCATTACATTTGACAAAGTAATCAGAATGCTAAAGGGTTAAAAATATATTCTGTGACTGCTTTTCAATGACTGGACCTTCTCTTCAAAATTAGAAATCGTGTTGTGTCAAATGTTTTGCAATATTTTGCTAACTTATTTGCTTTATTCATTAAGTTAACAAAAGCAGCTTAGCATTCAAAGTTCTGATTCAGGACTCACTCCCTGCACTCATGACATTTCACCAACTGAGAGGAGGTGGAAGCTTCAGTGAAGGAGTTCTTTGCCTCGACGGACGAGAACTGGTATCAGCATATGATCAAAGAACTGGCAGAAAAGTGTCTTCAGACAGTGTAACACAATGGTGACCATAACTGATTGGCATAAAATCTATCAAATATATGCACCAGCCCCTACATAACTCTGTTATATTACTACAATAATGGCCTTTTCTCCTAACTAATAGACAAAAACCTAATGCCTAGGAGCTAACCAAACTCATGCCAACCTCCTATTCAGGTATTTCTGATCCTCTAGTCACCCTTATTGTGTCTAACCTTCCGATCCTTACTTCCTCAGAACATCATCCCCTTGGAATTCCCTCCTTGTTAATGTCTTACCCATAAATGGTGATTCACAATAATTCAAGAGGAAAATTAGTGACATCAATCTCAGTAGTCTAGGTCATGGATACTGTCCCTTCCTCCACACCCAGCAAGAAAAAAAAAAGTAATTTGTCTCTGGGTTTTTTAACCCAACAGTTTAACACTTGTTTCTTGGGTCTAACAGTTGCTTCTTGTTAAAGTTTGTCATCAGTTGGTCTACTGAAAATTTTATTTTAATTTTTAGTCACTTCTAACTGCAATGTTTTAAACCACTTCAACTTTTATGATGGTTCAGAAGTAATAAGATTAAGATTAAAACCATTTGTTCTTAAAACTCACCAATAAATTCACAAGATCAGAATAAGCTGTGTTTAATCTTTTTAGGCAGTCAGGAACCATAGCTTTAGACTCTTGAAGAACTTCTCCCTAAAAAACATTGGTAATATACACATGCTAAATCAAGGCAGTTATTTTAAAGCAATTACAAAAAACATTTACTGATAGGAAGACTTAATATTGAAAGTAGAAGAAAATTTATAAAAATTCATTTTGACTGTCATTCCTGGGTAGAGCCCTCATAGAATTACTTTCAGAAGCAACTACATATGTATACACACACACACAACACACATGCTGCCTGTATATGTGTATATATACATCTATAAAGAATTTAAGTTCAAAATATGTATACCACTGAATGACCACATGGTTAGAGAATTCATTAATTAATTTACAACATTTAAAAAAACGACGTATATTTTATACTGAGCATTTGTAATTATAGCAATGCAAATCTATCATAAGCACTATATACATATCCAGTTCTACCTATCCTACAGCTCTTTCATAGACAAACTTCAAGCAACTTGCATACATTTGTTTGTTTAATGTGTTTTTCAGTGCCAGTATGTGTTTAGACAGTGTTATTTGAAACAGGATTCTACAATTGGATATTCTTCCTATGACTAACTCTTACCTGTTTTCAAGCAAAAGATTTTTTATTCCAGAGGTTTTCTGAAGAATGTCAACAAAGAATGTCCCACAAAACATGGAATATCAACATTCACACACACACAACAGGCTGCCTACACTTTCTATCTACCAAATTCCCTGACAAGACATTGACTGGCTTGAGACTATAATAATAGACACCTTTATCCAAAGTGCCACACAGTGGGACCAAACTTGAAACCATGTGGTTAAGAAGCATAATGTACCACTTAAGAAAAGGAAAGACATTTTTGAAAATGCAGTCATAGATGCACTTTTTTCATTTAAAGTTTGTTCATCCATGCTAGTGTAGAGTGGACAGGGATGTATATGAGGCAAGATTTGCAGTAGGATGATTTTCTTGTTACCAACACTTAAGTCTTCAAATGTGTAGAACAACTGGTTTTAATGTCAACATTCATGCACATACGGAAGTGGATATGGATACCTATACATACAAATAAATATGTATATATGTGTACACACACACAAACACACACACACATATATATATATATATATATATAACAAAGGCACATGGCTCAGTGGTTAGAACATCAGGCTCACAATTATGAGGTAGTGAGCTCAATTCCCAGACCAAGCTGTGTTGTGTTCTTGAACAAAGACACTTTATTTCAGATTGCTCCAGTTCACTCAGCTGTAGAAATGAGTTGTCACATCACTGGTGCCAAGCTGTATCAGTCTTTGCCTTTCTCTTGGATAACACTGGTGGCATGGAGAGGAGAGGTTGGTATGCAAGGGAAACTGTTGGTCTTCCATAAACAACCTTGCTCAGACTTATGCCTTGGAGTGGAACTTTCAAGGTGCAATCCCATGGTCATTCATGACCAAATGGGGGCCTTATCCTTCTAATACATATATCATTATCATTGTTTTATCAGTTTCAGCTCAAAGCTGTGGCCATGCTGGGAAAGTTTGCATGGGTCATCTGGAATTTGTTGAGGTAGATTGTTCTATGGCCAGATTTAATTTTCTGTTACCAACCCTCACTAGTTTCCAAGTAAGAAAATATTTCCACACATTTATTTCCATGGAAGATTAGAAATGAAGGACACCACTTGTTTGGTAGTGACACTCATTTACAACTATCATGCAATATCAAAGCAAGGAGAATAAGGCTTTGGTCACCTCAAAGTGAGACTGAACCTGAAACAGTGTGGTTGGGAAGCAAACTTCTTACCACATAGCCATGTGACAAAAACTAAATAGGCTTCAATATTATGATATAAATTAAAGCGGTGAGCCACCAGAAACGTTAGAACACTAGGTTAAAATGCTTAGTAGCATTTTATCCATCTTTACATTCTGCTGAGGTCAGCTTTACCTTTCATTCTTTAGAGGTCGATAAAATAAGTACCAGTTGATCACTGGGATCAATATAATCAACTTATCGCTTCCCCACTAAAATTGTTGGCTTTGTGCCAAAATTTGAACTCAATATTATGACATAGTTTGGCTTTAAAAGAGAATACAAAATATTATTAAAATAGAAGTCTCAAAAAGTTCACCTTTCATTTCAGAGGTTTCATTCTTAAAGCCAAAAAACATGGAGAAACTCTTTTCAAAGTCAGGAAAGCAAAATGTTTGAAACATGTGGTATATTATTAACATTACACTGACCTGTTTTTTTATGTCATATTCATCTTTTCCTTCATCCTTCATTTTTTGTATTCGCCTTTCTTGGTCTTCAACTTCTTTTTCATAGCTACTCTTCTCCTTTGTCAATCTGGGGAGGTAAAACATTGAGACATACATAAAGTATTTTCTTTCATATAGTTATGTGGTTAAGAAGTTTGCCTTCCAGCCACATGGTTACAGGTCCATTTCCAATGTATAACACCTTGGGCAAACATCTACTATAGCCCTAGGCTGACCAAAGCATTGTGTGTAGATCCAGTACACAGAAATGGGAAAGAAGCCCACTGTATATATATTTGTCTCCTTGTCTTGACATAGGCAAATAGATATAAACAAGTATGACTGTCATATAAGCAGTGTTTTTTGTTTCCAATGTCCTATGAAATCATCTCCAGTCTGGGGAAATATTACCGTATTTGGAAACAGCTGAGAGTTGACAGGAAAGCATCTTACCATTGAAAGTCTGCCACAGAAAAACTCCATCTGACCCATGCAAATATGGAAAAGTGGACATTAAAATGATGCCAATGGTGATGATCTATCATCATGGTTTCATGTTAATGCTAACATTGGTAAGATTATCAGTAGAACTTCTACCTAGGTGTCTTAATTTTTTAAAATTCCTGTAAGATCACATATAATAACAGGACCTATGTGATTTCCCTACATTTGGCAATAGATACAACACAAATACAACTACTGTATTATTTTTGAATCAGCAGGGTTCCTCTTTTTCTAGAACCAGAAATCTTTTTTGTTTCATATCTCTTCATTGCTTTTTACAGTCTTTTTTCTCTGTTCATCAAAATTGTTTTGTACCTAATCTTAATATATATATATAGAGGTTACTTTACTGTAGAAATATGAATATAAATTTATGTCTATGTGTTTATATACACACAGCATCATCACCATACACGTCTTTCCCATGTTGGTATGAATCAGTCCAATTGGATCTGACAAGCCAGAGGAACACATCTTGTTCTATTATCACAATTCTAGCATAGTTCCTACATGTGGATGCCTGTCCTAACACCAACCACTTTAAAGTGTACTGCATCCATTACTTCATGGCACTAGTTCTATAGAGAGTGTCTAGCATCCAGCAAGACCAAAGAGTCCTCTGAACTTGCATTGCATCTACTCAAGTAGCCTATCTCTTTGCAGTGTACTGGGTCCTTTTTTTTTTTTCCATAATATCAACACTAGTAAGGTCATCTTGTAATGTGTAAGGCTAAAGAACCTCAATGCCTGAAAGTAGAATAGGAGAGAGAATGATGACTTAGGCAAGGTATCGAGAGAGAGAGAGTAAAGTATGAAGGGAGGAATAGAGATATTGTGAGAGGATGGTAGTGGAGAGTGTAACAGAGGTGATACAGAGAAGGGAAGAGAGAAGTAATGATGATGGGGAAGGTGTTGAGTAGTAGGTAGGATCCAGCACTATCTCTCACATCATAAGATTGAATACAGGCAGAAGGTACGGGTGGAAAGGAGCGTGAAAGAGAGGAAGGGAAACTGGAGGGTATGATAGAAGCAGTGGGGAGGAGAGCAGAGGATGAATGCAGCAGCAGTATCCCAGGCAGAGAAGTTATGAGAAGAGGACAGTGAGAGTAAGAGAAATAGAGGTGAAGTGTAGCAAGAACAGTGAGAGAAAGAAAAAAAGACTGAAAAGATATGACAAAGGCAGGGGTGGTTGGAGAGCATAGGATGAATGTAATGAGAGTATCCCAAACACCATCACCTTCCTCTGTGGCATTTTTTGTGCCATGCTTGGGGTCATTATAGTGTAGTATGATGTCAATAACTGTTGCACTCCAGTCATCTCTTCACACACACACACATAGTATCTTTTGTCTTTTACTTGTTTCAGTCATTAGACTGTGGCCATGCTGGGGAACCACCTTGAAGAATATTTTTAATTGAGTTAATCAAACCCAGTACTTATTTTTTTAAAGCCCTGTACTTATTCTATCGGTCTCTTTTGCCAAACTGCTAAGTTACAAGGATGTAAACACACTAACATTGGTTGTCAAGAGAATGAACAAACACAAAGACACACACACATATATATGACAGGCTTCTTTCAGTGTCTATCTGCCAAATCCACTCACAAGGCTTTGGTTGACTCAGGCTATAGTAGAAGACACTTGCCCAAGGTGTTGTGCAGTAGGTTTAAAACCAGAACCATGTGGTTGGAAAGCAAACTTCTTACCACATAGCCATGCCTGTACCTAGAGATAAAAAACACTCAAAGCTTACAGGGTAAGGAAAAGATAAACAAATAAGTAATATATGAAGTTATAAAACTTGTTGGAAAAATGAACTGAAATAATATCAAGCAATGTGTACAATAAAAAAAAAATATGCCAGAGGAAATAAATAGATCTAACATTTCAGATTTATAGCCTTTATCAAAGAGAAAGTAAAAAAGAATGAGGGGAGGAGAAAAAGAAATAGGAACAATACCAAATTAATGATATGTGTTTATATTGTAGGCTTTACAAGTTTTTTTCATTCTCGCTGTTTATTTTCTCTTATTCCTTTCTGTTGGAGAGCAAAGGCTCAAAACGTAAAGAGTTTTTCATTTTCCCGAGCATCAAACTAATACACCTGCTTGCTGTTCATACACCTGTCTTTGTCTTTTGTTTTTCTATAAATTCCAACTGTACACACACAGATGGGGCTTTTATACAGTTTCTGTCTTCCAATTCTACTCACAAGGCATTGGTTGGTCCACAGCTATAGCAGAAGACACTTGTCTGAGGTAACAGAACTCAAAACCCCCAGGGATTCAAAGTGGACTCCATATCCACATAGTCATGTCTGCATCTATATATAATATATATGAAGCTATATAGGTATACAATGAAGTAATAATAAAATAAGAGAGAGAGAGAAAGAAGGCAACTGATAGTGATGGGGTAAAGACCAAATGATATGAGTGTCTTCTACTATAAACCCCTGATTGACCAAAGCCTTGTGGATGGATTTAGTAGAAGGAAACTGAAAGAAACCTGTCATATATCATCGGTTAACGTCTGCCTCCCATGCTGGCATGGGTGGGATGGTTTGACAGAAGCTGGCTAGGCAGAAGCCTGCACCAGACTTCTGTGACAGTTTTGGCAGGATTTTTACAGCTGGATACCCTTCCTAACACCAACCCCCCAGCCGAGTGGACTATATATATATATATATAT
>NC_068982.1:33908751-33911216 GCF_001194135.2 Octopus bimaculoides
GAACCTTCAAAGGGAGCTAACTTACACCTTATATACTACAGTAGCTGTTCATGATTTACATTTTACTATGATTACTATTTTATATTTTTTATTATTTTTTCCAACACAATAACCAGATAAATAAAACCAACACACTTATTATTTAATAAATAAGGGGGGGGGGGAAGGTTCAGATTACATATAGTCCGTCTCCGCCTATTTAAAAGTAATATGCAAACACTCGTATTATTATTCGATAAGTAAAGAAGTGTCTGGTGACATCATTTTCTTCTGAGTCATTGTAAAACAACTGTCTTAAATTTTTGCTGAGTGGCAGTAATGTCGAAAAGTGATAAACTCACCTGTCCGCTGGTCTAGATGAAGGAAAAGTATTCAATATGAGGAGTCAACAAGAAACCTCTATATTGGTTAAATTCCCTTCGACTCAGTCTTTAAAAAATTAAGCACACTAGACAATGCAACTATAACTGCGAAAAGATGGAATAATCATGGATTGCATATATTCGATCATAGGTTTGCTCAAACAGGGCCGACCTGGGGATAAACAATAGCAAAATCGATTGCTATCTCAGTTGTTACCCTTCCACTGCAAATAGCAACCAATTTCTCTCAGATAACACCTCGTTGTCTTGAGGGAAAGAAAAGACCAGATATTACACTAAAATACAAGATGGCCATAGTTGGAAAATCTTTTATCGATGATATGTTGGTTCAATCAAGGTTGCCATGGAGCAAAACAACAACGCTTGCCGCTGAAATTCTGAAGGAAGATGTCAAAAGACGAAAACAATTGCATCCTATCTTTCTTAATCCTTTTAAAAATTTACAACGAAAGAGTCAACGATTTAATGTTACTTTCGTTTGTAATTGTTGATGTTTTAAATATATTTTGCATTTAATTAAACTGCAATTACACATAACAATAATAATATATAAAGAAAATATAAAAAAGCTGCATCTATATCAGAACATAATAATTATAAAGACGGGATAAATTTTGTTTACCGCTTTACAACTCCTGTCTTGATGCGAATTTGTTTAATTCGTGGATCTGCCATTTTCTTGTGATAAATTAATTATTTAACTAGAATCCAAGGAAATTTCCCTGGAATTTGATTTGTATTTACTACACGAACAATATGACACGATCACTGAATGGCACGAGGGAAAATAAGGAATTGCAGATATACGCATGCGCATAACCGGTCTTGCTACACCCAGTTCCACGGTTGGTCGAGTTGTTGGTTATCGAAGAATTTAAGTGTTTATCTTCTCTTTCATTTGTTTCAGTCATTAGACTGCGGTCACGCTGGGGCAGTCTTGAATTTTTAGTCGAATAAATCGAGCCCAGTATTTTTTTTTTCGGTTAATGTTGACATTATCACCAGGAAACGAAATCGAAAAAAAAAAAAAGATTAGTGCAACGGGTGTAAAAAAAAAGGTGTAAAAAAACGAATCTGAAAACAAAAACGTGCGGAGAGCAATGAGGGGGAGGGAGGCCTTCGGGAAATTCACAAGATCCAAGTTTTTCCCTCGTAACTTTGAGGAAAATGGATATCTTTTAATGAAATTGTATATAAATACCTTTTAAACGGCATGCATTACAGATGCCTAATGGGCCTCAAACCCCTTATTTTCCTTCGGAAAAGAGGTGGGGGTGGAAACCGGAATTATTAGAAAATGTTTTTCCTTTTTTCGATGAATGAATTACGGTGACCTAATATGCCACAAAACACTTTTTTGTCCGGAAAACGGGGGCTGTTTCTTTCTTTAAAATTTCGTTGGTATCAAAGTCTGGATAGGAGAGAGAAAGAATGATACAAAATCCTTATAAAAACCACGTTAGTGTTAGAGTGAAACAAAGCATTATATTGAAACAAAATATCTTTTACATACCTCTTAAAAATCACTAGTTTCCAATGGGTATCCAATGTTTTCACTTTCCTTTAACAATTTTTCGTGCCGAAATTTTAATAGGGTAAACTCATAGGTTTCAATTGATGGATAAATGTAAATGTAACCCAATATTATGTAACTTATGTAGAAGATATTTGTTCCACACACAAGGATCAAACCTGGAGTCAATCTGTATATGACTAACATTTTCCTCTAAAGATTCAAGATCATCATCATCATCATCATCATCATCATCATCGTTTAACGTCCGCTTTCCATGCTAGCATGGGTTGGACGATTTGACTGTGGACTGGTGAAACCAGATGGCAACACCAGGCTCCAATCTAATTTGGCAGAGTTTCTACAGCTGGATGCCCTTCCTAACGCCAACCACTCAGAGAGTGTAGTGGGTGCTTTTACATGTCACCCGCACGAAGGCCAGTCAGGCGGTACTGGCAACGGCCACGCTCGAAATGGTGTCTTTTATGTGCCACCCACACAAGAGCCAGTCCAGGGGCACTGGCAACGATCTCACTTGGCTTGCCGGGTCTTCTCACGCACAGCACATT
>NC_068982.1:33911391-33915410 GCF_001194135.2 Octopus bimaculoides
GGGGGGGGGGGTTTACAAAATAAATAGCCTAACTGTGTGGCCTTAGGTCAGTATTACTCATGTTACAAATCATTACTTAGCCCAGAAAGTAAGTCAACCATAACGTTTGCACCATAACTGACTCCACTCCTCACCCCATCTGACTTGTGAAATTGTTCAGGTTACACTTTTGCAAGTTGATGCTTGTAGGGGAAATCTAGAGAAAGGAGTTCCGGATGGTTCCAGTTGTGAGAAGGAAAAAATTGGAAGAAAGTATCTAGTGTAGAGTGTGGTAGGATTTCATAAAGTAAAAATAAGGGGAGGTAAGAAGTACTATACTGCAATGATATCTCTTTTCTGGTATGAATTAAAATGTCTCTGTAACTTTTGCATCAAATCTTGACAATCAATCAATGCATGTTTGTATGTATGTATGTAGTTTAACCAGTTCATCAGTCCTGGCCTCAACAACTAAGGGAGGGCCTTGAATATATGATAGTACTCTCTCTAAAGACAAAACGAAAAAAAAAATCACAACAGTCTTGAATTTTGTCAGGGCCTGAAAGCTGCTTTATTCCACCTTTGAGACATTGAGAGAAAAATGTCAAACCTTGACATGCGTGAATGCATAATGCAAAAGAATAAAGAAAAAAATTACAGGTCACACCCACTAAAAAAGTCCAGAATAACGACACTTGCTACAATGACAACGTAAATATATATGCCTTTCACACATAGATCAGCGTCAGAAGCAGCTTTCATAACAAATATTAATTAGCACATCCACAACTTAACTTGGATGTGTTGTTTATAATACCTTCAATTGCTAAAAACATTCTGGGAAATTATTTCATGTAGATGATAAATGATAAAAAGCATCAAAATTCTATTGTAGAATTTTAATGTGTTTTAGCATTTGCTGGCTACATATGATTTTTCAGCATTATAATCATCATATCAAAGTTAAGTTGGATGAGCTAGGTGCCACATAAAATGCACTTTTGCTGGTGTCATGTAAATGCACCTGTATCAGTGGCATATAAAAACACTGAGCACACTGTAAAGTGTTTGCTGTTAGGAAGGGCATCCAACCACAGAAACCTTGCCAAAACAGACAATTGGAACCTGGACAGTTCTCAGGCTGGCCAGCTCCTGTCAAACTGTACAACCCATGCCAGCTTGGAAAACGGATGCTAAACGATGATGATGTATGTGTATGTGTGTGCGTGCATGCACGCATGTGTCTATGTTAGTACATAAGAAAAAACATTACAAGCAAAAACCAAAATTATGAAAACAATAAAGACAACAAAGCTCACATGCTCACCACCATTATACAAAAGAATGCCCTGACACATTTTATATGTTATCAATATCAAAACCTAGCAAAATATCATCATCATCATCATTGTTTAATGTCTGCTTTCTATGCTGGCATGGGTTGAACAGTTTGACAGGAGCTGGCCAGGCAGAAGCCTGCCCCAGACTACTGTGTTTGTTTTGGTATGGTTTTTACAGCTGGGTGTCCTTCTTAACACATACCTCCCAGCAAAGTGGACTGAGTGCTATTTACATGGCACAAGCACCAGTGAGGTTGATTTTGGCAAGGTTTTTACAGCTGGATGGCTTTCCACATACCAACCACTTTACAGTGTGGACTGGATGCTTTTTACATGACATCAGCACTGGCAGGGTCACCAAGTAATTTGCAAGACAAAAATTTCAAGAAGTTAACATAGAGCAAAGAGTGAGTGCATATTAACATGAAGTTAGCAGAATTGCTGGATGATGTGGGGAGATGCAATGGGGGCGAATCTACCTAGGGTGACACTGTTATTGGGGTGTCACTTTTGAGTCTGTTGTATAAGTCTGTATAGAGAGTTGGGGCAGCAAACTTGAGGGCGACCCCAGATGACAAACACTCAGGCTATGCCACTGCATAGAGTGAATGCATGAAGAGCAGGATATTTGGTAAAGTCAGGTGTGACAAAAAAACTTTGATGAGCCACTTAATTAGTTAATTGGTCAATTAATTATTTAATGAACTATTTAGTTGATATTGATAATAAAACGAAAGTGAAATACAACCAGTGTTTGCGTTTTATTGGCAGAATGATTCTCTCAAAAGACAATGATATATGAACGAGTGAATGAATATTTCCTATATTAATAATTATCAAGCAACTTATTGTTCTTCAATCATTCCTCTGGCGCTAACTTCGTCATTAAACTCCATCGTTACAGGCACATACTGACAGTCAGCCACATACTTGAAAGAGAAGTCATCATCTCTGCTATAACAAAAAAGTAAATAAGACATTCACCTGGGCTGACTCTAAGGATGCTGGCGCCCAGGGCAAGCTGAACTTCAGCGTGTACAAGCCAACGATCATGGAAATTTCCTTGACTTTGTCACACCTTCCTTGGCGCTCCCAGCACATGGCGCCCTGGGCAACTGCCCGAGTTGTCGTTACCTTCAGCCGGCCCTGCATTCACTGATGTTGCAAACAGCCACCCAACTAATTAAAAATCTGGTATACACAGTTGAGGTAGTATTTAATTAAAATTGCTATCAATATATCATACTAAATGTCTACACACAGTAGTTGCCCTGGGATAACATCTCTTATGGATTTGCTGGGTTAAAAGCACAATAAATATTAGAGTTGAAAATTCGGAGAGCTTCAATCCCTCAACAGTCATTGTAAAGTAGACGAATTATCATCTAAAAATAGGTATTGATATATCTTTCTTACATGACTGTTAAGGAATGTTATGAGGTACATTAGGCAATGTTTAGTCATCCGTATACCACTATGTCGTGGGAAGCTTTGGGAATAACTGGAAAAAAAAGACAAAGAATATATGCAGAAACACTCACTCACACACACACAGGAGGGTTGGTTTCACATATGTTAATAACAATGTGTTAGTCACACCTACATTTGAACATATCTGTGTGTGTGTGTGTATATATATATATATTTGGAATCAACAGCCAATAGTGAAATGATAACTTTGAAGTCACTTAACTGATATTATTCCTCTGTGTTTGTTTCCTTTCTTTTAATTTTTTTTGTTTGTTTACAGTCACTGAGGTTAATTTATAGTAAAGTCAAAACAATAAGTTACGTTTAAGCTGTGAGTTAGATCTAGATGCAACGGACTATCTAACTTTTTGATACTTATTTTCTGTTTACGTTTTGGGTATTATCTTAGAACACTATCATTTGTTATTTGTCCTTACTATATTCATCAAACATGATTGATAACAGTTACGTTAGTGGCTCTGTGGGAGATTTAACAACTTTATCCAAGTTGGACGAAAATATATTACTGCAAGAATTAAAAGCTCGCTATGAGAAACAACTCATTTATGTAAGTAAATTTACTTTATTCCTCTCATATTTTATTTATTGACTCAAAATATTTCAGGTATATGCAATGCTGTTAAACGTTAAATAGACAACAAAAACAAACTACTGATGATTTATTGAGAAAACGAACTAACAAACCAACAACCCCGCCTTGTGATTGCTATTTCTTATCGTTTATAAACATTATGTCAAATAGTTGCTATGACACTTAGCTCATGTTTAGGCATTCCATGTTGGCATTCTTTCGATATGTTTAATGTACTGAAATATGTATAAGTTTATTCTTAGCATAAGGTATGGGCACTTTGGGCAGTTGCCCAGGGGCTTCACGAGTCTAGGGACCCAATTCTGATAGATATATGCTGTGAAAATACTATAGGGCTCAGTGTATCGATTTGCCTGGGACCTATAATGCTGCTAAGATGGCCTTGCCTATACGTCCTACTTTGAAGAGTGTGTTGGTGTCCCATCCGATGAGCAAATTTATCCCGTTACTAAAATGTTCTTGTTACTGAAATGTCCTTGAATACCCTGATTAAGCGTTAAAGACTTAAATTCTGAGAAAGAAAAACTAGTAATTTTTGTAAAATACATTTTAGAATGAGTAGATTACAATTATATCGGAATTTAATATGACAAGAAAAAAAAACAAAAAAAAAAAAA
>NC_068982.1:33915420-33916753 GCF_001194135.2 Octopus bimaculoides
AAAAAAAAAAAAAAAAAAAAAAACAATTGGTGGTATCGTCCACATACAAACTGACACATCACATACAAGGACGTACCCAAAAGTAACTGGAAATGTTCTTTGTGGGACAAGCCCGTAGTAATTCAGCCTTCCGCTGCTATTAGCCACTTGATGCGACCCTCAGGCATCAGTTTGCCGACTGGCGTCGTCGAGTGAAGTCTTATTGCCACGTGGTACGTATTTGTTTCGCAGTGCTTCTCCCCTGTTCGTCGATTTTTGCGATGGCTGAAACGAAGGAACAGCGTGTTTCCATGAAGTTCTGTTTTCTGCTGGGGAAAGCAGCAGCCAAAACAGTTGTCATGCTTCACGAGTACTTTTCGTTCTTTAGGAATGAATGATCGTCGGCCAAACCTTATTCAAGGTGACCGTCGACTTCCCAAATGAATGTAAACATCGCAAAAATTCATGAACTGATCCTAGAGAACTGTCGCCGAACAATTGACGAATTTGTTGGTATGACTGGTGTGTCTTGGAGCTCCTGCCAACGAATTTTGAGTGAAGAAATACAAATGGAAAGTTGCAGCAAAAGTTGTGCCTCACTTGCTCATGAAAGATCAGAAGCAGTCACAACTGAATGCTTGTTGTGAACTGAAAGAACAGCTGGAAGTTGATCTGGACCTTTTTTGAAGGTCATCACTGGTGACGAAAGCTGATGCTCCGGATCTGATCCGGAAACAAAGCAACAATCGAGTCAATGGAGGCATTCAATGTCGCCACGCCCCACCAAAAGTGCATTGAGTGAAGTCCAATGTCAAGACAACACTGATTTGTTTCATCAATACGAAAGGAATTGTCCACACAGAATTTGTTCCTCCTTGTCAAACTGTTAACCAGACATTTTGCTTGGCAGTTCTGAAGCGTTTGAGACATGTGGTGGGATGAAAATGCCCTGACATGTGGCAAAGTGGAGAGTGGTTGTTTCATGATGACAATGTGTCTGCACACACCACCTTGAGTGTAAGACAGTTTTTGACCAAAAATGGCATGACTCCACTTACCCACCCTCCCTATTCACCTGATCTTGCTCCCTGCAACTTATTTCTGTTCCCCAAATAAAAAAAGTCCTGAAAGGAAAACGTTGTGCACATGTGGAAGAGGTGAAGGGAAAAATGACAGAGGCGTTCGTAAGAGTTCCAGGACTGCTTCAAACAATGGAAAAACGTGTCTGGACCAATGCATTGCTTCAAATGGAGAATACTTTGAAGGTGATTAAAGTATAAACATGTAAAACTAAGTGAATAAGAATAATATTGCAGAATTCCAGTCTCTTTTGGGTACCCTTTTATATATCTAC
>NC_068982.1:33917094-33924832 GCF_001194135.2 Octopus bimaculoides
TGACAAATATATTCTACGCGAAAGCATGTTCATTAACTCTGTGTCCTGCTGCTTGTGCCCATCTGTTGTTTGTACCCTGGTCGAAAGATGTACTAAAAATAACAGCCAAATAGGCCTTAAATCATGCACTCTAGATTTTTTTTCCTTTGGTTCTTGCATACTCATATGAATTCCTGAGTGTAGAATACAAATTTGTAAAACATTTCTGAAAATTCCAAAAAATTAAAAAGTTACGAGGGGTTATATGTTGTGTGTAAAGCAGGGGTTGATTTATTTACAGTTTCATATTCAAACACATCGTGCGCAAAATGACAGCTTCCAAATCCTGTTTTCTGACAGGGTGAAAATTATCAAACTTTAAACCTCTATAACTTTTTTGGAAAATTTTTCTGAAAAAAGTGCAATATATATCTTGAGCTTCAGCTTGGAAAATTACATTAATTAAAACAAATTTTTAAATTTTCAATAAACTTTGAAATTTCCACAGCTGCACCCAAACAAAAACGTTCATGGTATTTAGAGACATCCATATGGTATAAATCATTAGTTTTATCTGATTGTACTAAAATTCCATCCTTCTAAAATTTTTAACAATATTAATAAGTTTCCGCCGGTGAGCATTTTCTCCATAGTGGATGTTTTTAAAACTTAATATTTCTAATGATATTCCACAATTTGTTTTCAAACTTCCAGATCTTTATTTCCTGCTGGGATCTTTCTAGTTCTGAAATTTCTTTTAATATTATCAGCATCAATATCAAGTTCATTTTGCTATTTATTTATATTAATTTATATTAATATATCATTAATGTACCTTTAGTATCAATATTTATACTGATGATTTAACTCAGATAAGGATAGTCATTATATAAAAAAAAAATGTTTTAATCATTTAATTAATGACATTATTGGCTATAAATATCTAGTGCAATTTATTAGGTTTATATATATACATATGCGTGTGTATGTGTTATGTTGGTTGCTCCAGGGTAGATAGTTTGCAAGACTTATTTGTCTATGCTCCAAACCAGAAAACAAGGAATGTTGTTTACCCAGAAGCTCTTATGTAGTTTCCTTCAACATATGTGGTAGAATTTATCTCCTTTCATAAAAGTGGTAAATTTTGTATTTTCGTTTATTATTATTGTTATTATTTTGTATTATGAATTCAGAATTGATTTCCCAATTAAAGAATAAATTGTATCCCAATTGAATAATAAATTGATTTTAGAATAACAAATTTCTATACAACATATTTTGCATTTTTTCTTCCAATATATAAGGAAAAATTTCATTCCCAGGCAATGCTGGGTGCCTCTGCTAGTAAAAATAAATATGACTATTTTTGTAAGTTATTTATTTAATTGATATCAATATTTTATGAATATATCTCTAGTACTAATATTTATACAGAGAATGTAACTCAGAGATGTAATAGTCATTATATGGAATAGATTATTTTTATTTTTTTATGATATTTTTATTTTTATCTATTGGACATATTTTACTATAAATATCTAATATAACTTATTATGTTCATATATATTTATTAGTTATATAAGATGGTATGTGTGAGTGAAAATATATATCTACTACATATGTGAGAAATTCTGTCTGTGGGTATGTTTGTGGAGTTGTTAGCTAACTCCTCCTACATTGTTTTATCGATTTTGATGAAACTTGACATGTGAGTAGAACTCATGTCTGGAAACCTCATGGCATACTTAGATTGTTGAAAAAAATCGATAATAGGGCCCTTGGAAGGGATCCTTATATATATCTAATATATTTGATTTTAAAAGCCAAGACAAATAACCCATTCATCCCTGGAAGAGATCCTTATATATAGCCAAGGGAAATAAGCCATTCATTTTCCTAAAATATTTGGTAAAAATGAAATTGAGCATGCTTATTTCTTAGTATTTGATCTGTTAGAGTTATTTTCGCAATTTATCCAGTACAACCCTTAAACAAGTAAATAGTGTTTTCCTAAACAATAGATCTACTTACTTCAGTGAGTAACTTATTTACGAATATACCAACAGTAGTCTTAAAGTCTAAAGTTGTTGGGGAGGAAATTTAGTAGTACCTGATGGTGTCTGTTCTGGCTAAGGTCAGTGACTGTAGAATTATTTTTAGCAATGGGGTTATGAATATGTAGGTAATCAAGAATGGAAGAGCTAGTTCAATGTTAAATTATTTACCAGCGGGAGTTAGAGTTAGGGGATTTATTGGGTTAAGATTTTAAAATAAATTAAGGATAAATTAAAGAATTAATATTTATCTCATAGTGTGATGAGGTAAGGTAGATAGAATAGAGGTAAGATATAAGGTAGAAATAAGAGTTATAAAGATATAGAAGGAGTATGTGTTAATGATCATAGGGGTTTGTATATGGGTGCTATTCATGGGGGTGAGCTTACATTTAGATTTATGAAAGAATTTAAAAGTGCAGAAGAATTTGTGCTTACATGTAGTGAAGGCTTTGTTGTATTTATGAAGCAATCATGGTGAGTTGTGGGTTAAAATTTTGATGGCTTCTTTTAAGCAGGGCCTGCAACTGGAGTGTTGGCCCTGATATGGGGTACCCAAGTCTATTATAGCCCAGGAAAGTTTATACAGTATTTTTCTATTAATTAGATGGTGTACGTGGCTGGCTAGTGATGTGGAATTGCTATTCTCCTTATATTTTAGCAAGTTTAAATGCACATAATACCTTTGTTTAAAATTTGGTGCTAGATCCAATGCAGTAGTTATTTACCATGTTGTGAACAGTGCATCAGTATATGACACTATATCTTGTACATTGGGCTTGCAGTGGGCAATCTGTCCCAGATCTGAAGTTGCAGTTATAAGTTCTATGATGGTTAATTGGAGAGAGAGATGAGGTAGAGCTGGTAGTGGCTAGGGTAGTATTAGGTGAATTGATCATGATATTGCTGTCGTTTCTAGTATCTATATCAATGCCAGCATTACCATTATTATTATTATCATCATTATCATTATCAGCATCGCTGTTGTAACTATTATTATCATTGCTAATAGTAGTAGTAGTAGTGATGGTGGAGGTGGTGGTAGTAGTGGTAGTAGTATTGGTAGTATTACTAGTAATAGTAGTAGTAGTAGCAGCAGCGGCAGTAGTAGTATCATTGGTAGTAGTGTTAATAATACTACTGTCTTCAGTAATGGTAATATTGCCGTTGGTGTTTGTATTAACATTATTGCTATTTCTATTAGGAGTTGAAGTATATGTATTATTAGTTGTTGTGGTTATAACATAATTAGTGTTGTTAGTATCAGTGTGCCTATTAGTGTTTGCATCAGTTTCAGGTGTGCAGCCATTACCCTCAGAAGTGGGGACTATATTATGATTATGTATGTTTAAGTTGTTGAAAGTGGTCAGGCCAGGGGTATTAGATATGTTATTGCAATCGGTGTTAGTGTTTTCATTGTGTAGATCCATGGTGGAGTTGTATGTATTCAGATAGTAAGAGCTAAGTTTATGTTTATTAGATGGGGTGATAATAGATTTTATATTTGGTGTAGATGAATAAGATAATTTCAAAGTGGATCTGTTAAAGATAGAAAGGTACTTATGGTTATGTGGGAAATTGGATTCTACTATTTTAAAGAAAGCTTTAGTGAGGCCCTTAGCATTTAAAGCGAATGGAGGTGTATACCAGAGAATAGATCTCCCACCGCTTTTATTAGGCAAGTTAGGGGAGGTGTAATTCCTAGTGAATGTTAGAGGAGAGTTGGAAGGTCTAATGTTAGTGTTAGTGTTCGTAGATCTAGTGTTGTGCGTGTGGGTGCTAAGTGGGCGAGATTGTCTGATCATTGTAGGAGGGACTGGATTTCTAATATTTGTGCACATTTGTCTAGAACTAAGTTTTGAGAGGTGTACCTTTAGTCTAGTGTTGGGTATAAATCTAATCTTCTGGGAGAAACTAGCAGCTAGAGCTTGGTTATAGTAACTGGCGTAGTTATTGAAGATTTCCTCATTGGTGGGTAGATTGGATATTCTGATGGACATGCCTTTGATTATGCTCTTGAAAGTAGATTTATGGTGGCTAGATTCTGTGTTGATATATTTAAGATATTGATTGTGTTTATGATATGGGAAGTATAGTGAAGAGTTTAAATCTAAAGTAACATCTAGAAAATTTGCTGTCCTGTAAGAGTTTTCGAAAGAGATAGATAGTTTAAAGTTGGCGATGAATTTATTAAGTGTTTTCTAGATTTTTCTAATGCAGATTTTGTTAGGCCGATTGTAATTAACAATGCATCATCCCTGTATAAACTTCCTTTGATATGGGGGAATTGTGTATGGAGCTGTTGAAGGAGGTACAATCCGACTAGATCTGTAACCTGAACGGAGTTGGATGAGCCCATGATTCTATCAAGGAAGTTGCTTCTGTTAGTAAGGGCTAAAGCTTATTATCAAAGGATATGAGGGTCTGCCTGGCAGATAGAATTACATAAATTTCTTATGTTAACTCTCACTGTATCTCCCTTTTATTCTCTCTCTCCCCCTATACAATGTAAAGCATGACTAGAGAGATCAACCAACATATATAATTATATAGAGATTACTCATTAAATTACAAAAAAACTTATGACAGTCATTGTTGATGGTTTAACATTTGTTGTGCCATCAGATTAAAAAGCAGGATACAATAACACAATCTTAATCATCTGATTATCTTAATTATCTGTGGGAATGGGAACCAATTAAATCAACTATTACTTCACTTTGTTATTTTTAACTGCGGAGAGATGAAAGACAAAGTTAACCATGAAAGGTTTTGAACTCAGATGCAAAAGGCCGAAATTAAATGCTACAAGGCACTTTGTCCAACTTTCTCATGATTCTGTCAGTCTATCTTCTAGAAATAACAGTGATATTTATTTAATAATGTATTTAACCCTTTCATTACCAACCCGGCGTAAACCACCTCTGGCTCTGTAGTACAAATGTCTTGTTTTCAAAAGGTTTGAATTAAAATCTTCCACCAAACCTTAGTCACAATTTATGTTCCTAACACTAGCTTAATGATAACTATGTTATTTTACTAAATTCCTCGTTATATTTTAAATAATTGAAAGTAACACAGAGCATGTCAATAGAAATATGGTGACAAAAGTGTTAATAACAACTCTTTAAAATATTAAAACATGTATTTTATGAAGTTATTGTTATGTCAGCATAAAATCAACTAAATCTGAAACATTTTACTTGTTCCACAAATTGTTCTAATTTTAGAAACTAGATTTTCCAGTCTAGTTTCTTTTTTTCTTTCTTCGATTCTTCTCCTTTTTGTTGTTGTTGTTGTTGTTATTGTCCAAACCTTTCAGCTGACAGAATGTCCATTATTGTTTGACATGGAGAGAAAAAAAATCACACAAAAATCAACAGCCCACCCTCGCAAGTTTCCCAGTTCCACACCAGTATAATAGGAATATTAATGAGTTAGTGAGCTACATCATTAGAGTTATATAAGTGTCCCTGGGAAGAAATTCCATTTACCAAAAATAAGTTACTAGTAACGTGTCTCATAACTAATTAGTATGTCTGCTACAATAATACTCATGATTTTGTTTTATTTTGTTTTGCTGTAGTCATTTACTTTATTTCCTTCTTGTACTTGTTTTAGTCATTGGACTTTGGCCATGCTGGTGCATTGCCTTGAATAGCTTGTTTAGTCTAACAAATCAAGCCTAGTTCTTATCTTTTTTTAAGTCGTACTTATTCTTTCAGTTGCTTTTACCAAACTACTAAGTTACAGGGATGTAAACAAACTAACACTGGTTGTCAAGCATTGGGGGTGCACACACACACACACACACACACATGCACACACATGATGGACCACCACTCAGTTTCTGTTTTACCAAATTCACTCACAAAGCATTGGTTAACCCCAGGGCTATAGTAAAAGATATTTGTCCAAGGTCACATAAAGCTTCTTAACCACACTGCCATATTTGCACCTATCAATAAAAAACAACTTTCCTCATGTGAAAATAAAACCAAGTTGATGCAATAGCAGTGAAGAGCAAAGTTTTGAATAGGATTTTAATTAGTGAAACTTTCAGATGAGATGACAAAGGACCAAGATACACGGTGCCTTACAGTACTCAAGAAGATCTGTCCTCCACAGCAGAAGTGTTAAGGCCACTACCCCAAGGGAAGAGGATTGGCCTGCAAGAGTCCTGTGCTGGTGCCAAGTAAAAAGGCACCTGTGTCAGTGACATGTAAAAGCACTCATGCTGGTGCCATGTTAAAAGCACCCAGCACAAAATGTAAAGTGGTTGGTGTTAAGAAGGGCATACAGTTTTAGAAACCAAGCCAAATCAGACTGGAA
Organism: Octopus bimaculoides; assembly: GCF_001194135.2. Taxonomy (NCBI): domain Eukaryota; kingdom Metazoa; phylum Mollusca; class Cephalopoda; order Octopoda; family Octopodidae; genus Octopus; species Octopus bimaculoides. The sequence continues at coordinate 33,923,460 of NC_068982.1, forward strand.
CCTGGTACAGCTCTCCCGCTAGCCAGCTCTGGTCAAACTGTTCAACCCATGCCAGTATGCAACACAACTAAAAATGATGATGATGATGAATTAAATTAATGGTTAGGATAGTTATGAAAGATTGAGGTGGAATTTCAGAATATCTTTGACTATATCATTCATCACAAGGTCCAACACTTGTGGTGTGGTGTGGTGTGTTGTGGTGTGGTGTGGTGTGGTGTGGTGTGGTGTGGAATGGTGTGGTGTAATGGATTGTGTATCTCAATGATCCTGGGGAGCTTTGCCAGTGGAGTACAAACTCCTGGTAAAATTTTCTGTACTAGATAGGTCAAAGGATAGAGACCAGACTAATATGAAGCACCTCTTCCCAGACATAAAAAAATGGGTTTGTGCAGGGCCAACATCTCTACCTAGTAAAAAGCAAAGTTACAGAAGCATCAATAACAATTCAAAGCCAAAAGACTTGGGAAAGGAAGGCCTTACAACCAAGAGTCAAGAACACTGAAAACACATACACACACAAACATATATGCATGCATACAATATAATACAATACAATAAAATACAATACATACATGCATAATAAAAAGGAACACTGGTGGAACATACCAGTGAAGACCTCAATAAAATGTAAACACAACAGGCTTGATATAATGATTTTGGATAGAGAAGAGAAACTGTGCTCAGTTGTGTAAATTAGCTGCCCAGCAGATATTAACATAGAGCTGAAGATCAGTGAAAAAGAGAACACCTATGCTGAACTATTGAGAAATCTGTAGTTACTCTATCCATATTACAAGTTCAGGTTTATATCGGTAATTATTAGGCCTTGGGATACATAGCACACTGCCTAAATACCAATCTTGAGAAATTAGGCTTCTTAAAATCAAAAAGGAGAAAGCCAATTCGAAGACTACAGATCCACTGGAACTGTAAAAATCTGTAAAACTTTCCAGAAGTTTATCATTTAAATATATATGAGCATGTCTGGATATATAACTATATGCACGAGAATACATACATAAAATATACAAATCTGCACCAAAATACATACATACATATATACATAATTGTACCAATGTGCCAGAAGGGAGGCTAGGCGACAGGTTTATTTAGCCAGAGGGGAAGCAGATAAGGAAAGATTTGCCAATGTTCTGCGCCGTGAGGACCAAAGACTCGAGGTATTTCGGGTTGCAAGACAGTGTAGGAGAGAGAATAGTGATGTTGTAGGAGAGAAATGTGTTCGCATGGATGATGGTACGCTTGCATTAAATGAGGATGCAAAGAAAGAGGTCTGGAGATGCCACTACGATAGATTGCTTAATAAAGAGAATGAATGGGAGAAAGAGAGCCTGCCTTATGTCGACCCAATA
>NC_068982.1:33928807-33931307 GCF_001194135.2 Octopus bimaculoides
ACTTCCCTCTTTTAGCGAATTTAGTCCCTTCATAAAAAGGAACCGGTTTCGGTAATTTTTCAGATTAATACCCGCACGATTACCTAACCCTAACCCTAAAACCCTAAACCTAACCCTAAAACCCTAAACCTAACCCTAATCCTAACCCTAACCATAACCCTCAACCCTAACCCTAAACCTTAACCCTAACCCTAAAACCCTAACCCTAAAACCCTAACCCTGACCTTAAAACCGTAACCGTAACACTAACCCTAATCCTAACCCTAACACCCTAGTGAAAATCGTGTGGGTGTTAATCTGAAAAATTACCCCGGTTTCTTCTATACAGAAAATAATTAATCATTTGGGTAACTGTAAGCTAATTCTGAAATATCTTGAGCTTCAAAGAGAGAGGCACAGACAGACAGTCAGGTAATTACAGATAGATAGGTTGAGGGAGGGAGAGGAAAAGATATGGAGAGTGAAAAAGAGAGAGGGGGAGGGAGAAAAGGAGTGAGAAAGAGAGAGAGTATAAATGGAGGTATAGAAACAAAAAAAAAAAGACAGCGGTATAAAGAGAAAGAGCAGCAAGAGATCAAAGAAAAAAATTCCACTCTGTTGTCTTCGTATTGCAAGTGCAATGCCATAAAATCTAGCTCCATGAGAAAACAATAATGAGCTTTCTTTTTTTTTAATACTTTTAGACAATGCATTTTCTCAGACAGTCTGGAACAAAAGAAAATGATCAAGGAAAATGAAATTCCTGTTGAATTTCATTACATTTTGGGAAGAATCAAAACTACTCGTCCCAGTCAATAGGAATGTTCCTACTTAAAGATGATATTACATAAAGTTGTCATCATCATCATTGTCATCATTTCACACCCATGTTCCAATGCTGGACATGGTTGAACAGTTCGACATGATCCAACTAGCCTGAGGGCTGTTTTGGTCTCTATTACCTACTTTGGCAAGGTTTCTACAGTTGGATGCCAATTTACAGAGTGTACTAGGTGCATTTTATTTGTGGCACTAGCACTTGTGAGGTCACCAAGTGCCTCATGAGATGCAGCCCCTTGACAGAATATGGGTGTAGTATTAACTCTTTAGCCTTCAGATCACTCTGTCTAATGTAGTGCTTATTTATTCCCATTCCTTTGAATTAATCGTGCATTATCTTGTAACTTTGAGATTTCAGTGACATGACTATTTATTTCTAGAATAATACTGTAAAGTAAGTGTAAGAAACCAGATCTTACTAGCTTGAACATAGAACTGGTAGAATAATTGGTCAGATATAGCTGGTTTAGATGCTAAAGATTTAAGAGAGGTGGCTTTGTGCCAGGTATTGAGAGGCTAAAATAGGTAAGAGAGACAAGAACAGGCATCTTGCTGTAGAGGAGATAGATGGATACTCCAACAGGAAAAGGGAAAATGATGGAATGTGGTATAAAGGTACAAAAAGGTAAATAGAGGAGGAGCAGGAGGATGTCTGCATGCCATAGATCTTTTCAAACGATGGACCTAAAGCTAGAAAATAAAAGGCTAGTGAATTATTGCTTTATCATAAAGAACTATTGTTTCAGTGACCAACTCCAATTTCTTATTTCTGTATTGCCCACAAGGGGCTAAACATAGAAGGGAGAAACATGGACAGACAAAGGGATTAAGTCGATTACATCGACCCTAGTGCGTAGTTGGTACTTAATTTATTGATCCCGAAAGGATGAAAGGTAAAGTCGACCTCGGCGGAATTTGAACTCAGAACGTAAAGACAGACGAAATACCGCAAAGCATTTCGCCTGGTGTGCTAATGTTTCTGCCAGCTCGCCGCCTTCTCCAGTTTCTGAAGCATTAAGCTATTAAAGGGACAAACATTCCTTCTGTACAGGATGTAGATCTATTGGGGATAATTTCTTCATGCCAAATGAATTGAAGTCAGTACTGCAATCCAGTAAAATACTCATCAATTTAAAAATTGTACTGTTGTTGTTCCTGTTGCTGTTGTTTATAACAGTGAATTGTATCACTCACAGGGACTCAACCATTAGTAGGTAAGTATCTTGACCTTAAACACAACATACCCCTTGTTACAGGACATGAACTGCATTACAGAATGTGGATTGTGTTACAGAATGTGGATTGCATTATAGAGTATGTATTGTGTTACAGAATGCCCTGCTTTCTCATGTATCCATGTTTAAAATTTCAGCGCGATCGGATGAACAATACTCAAGTTATAAGTGCACAAACAGACAAACAGAGAGAATGGATTTTATATATTAAGATATATATTGGGTCTTTCCATAAATAATGCGATCTATTTATACGTATTCCCTTCACCCAGCCATATACCACCCCTAAGGAAATAAAGTAAATTAGAAATATTCTGTTATATTGATTGTGTATGTGGTGTGATGGAGGAAAAAGACAACAAGAAGCAAAAGGACAGAATGAAACGTTGGACCTTACCTTGTCGACCGCAGCGGAGTACACGATCGCTCTTGATCAAAACACGTCT
>NC_068982.1:33934182-33936582 GCF_001194135.2 Octopus bimaculoides
CTCTACTTTGTAATTTGTCCATTTTCTGTATTTAGCCCTGTGTGGCTATAATAAAAAGATATCTATCTATCTATCTATCTATCTATCTCTATATCTATCTATCTATCTATCTATCTATCAATCCACCTACCTATCTATTTATCTATCTATCTGTCTGTCTGTCTGTCTGTTTATCTATATATGTATGAATATAATCTGTTCATTATTTGTTATTTTCAGACATACATTGGTGATATTCTCATTGCCATCAACCCATTTTGTAAAACTGGACTATATGACAAAGATGTAAGTTTTAATTCTCTATCAATTAACAGTTGCTCCTTGCATGCTTTTAAAAATGTCACAAATATATGCATATTTTATACAAGGTAGATTACAGTTGAAAATTAAAATTAGGTATGATGGTGATTTTGTTCTATTAAAGATTCTTGAAGATATCATTTTTCTGATGCACTGGGAAAGCAGGTCAATGCATCAGACTAAGAGACAGGATGAATAGTACAGCAAGAACAAGCATTGAGGATGGTAAAAACATCTGACCCAGAATCACAATATCTGACTCAACAAAAGTTATGCTCATTATTTACATTATTTACATTTGACGGATATTTGTCCTCATCTTGTTTGTTGTTAACACAACGTTTCGGCTGATATACCCTCCAGCCTTCATCAGGTGTCTTGGGGAAATTTAGAACTTGGGTTCTCATTCTTAAGGTATTTTTCAATGTTGTTGTTGTTATTATTATTATTATTTAGGTCACTGCCTGAAATTGAACTTGGAATCTTGGGGTTAGTAGCCCACGCTCTTAACCACTATGCCATATGCCATTGGGCGTAGTGGTTATGAGCACGGGCTACTAACCCCAAGATCCTGAGTTCGATTCCTGGTACTGACCTGAATTATAATAATGATAATAATAATAATAATAATAATAATAATAATAATAATAATAATAATAATAATAATAATAACATTGAAAAATACCTTAGGAATGAGAACCCAGGTTCGAAATTTCACCAAGATACCTGATGAAGGCTGGAAGGTATATCAGCCGAAATGTTGTGTTAACAACAAACAAGATGAGGACAAATATTCCTCAAATGTAAATAATGTAAATAATGTACATAATTCCTCAACTCTTAAATATAGAACTGAAAAGTTATGCTGTTGTGCTGGAGTTTTGTTGCCTAAATTGATGGGTAGCTTAAGCAGTTCTGGCGTCATGGTGGAAGGGGTTCAAACACCCACAGAGCTGCTTCACTGCTTATATATGTAAGGGGGTGCTGAAAAGTGGCTTATATACATATGAGGGGGTACGTCACTGTTTGTATGTATTTGAAGGAGTGCTGAGAAGTTCCTTGCTTTGGGTAAAAGAAAATACAGGAGGATCAGTTAATTATGATTTTATTCAACATATTCCCCTCTCAGATTCACACACTTGTTGCAGTGGCCCTTCAGTTTTTGTAAGCCCTGTAAAAGAACTTGGATGGTTGGGTCTCCAACCAGGCCTTTCATGATACCCTTAAAACCAGGAACTTTTTAGCACACACTTGTATTTATATATAACATATGAGAGAAAGAGAGAGAAAATGGAATTCATGAGATTCTTTATTAATTACTATGATTGTTTCAACCCATTGTGCATCAGTCCCCCATGGATGAGATTCTGTACACATATTTGTGGTTCATCATTTGGTGCAGATAAAAAATTAAAATATTAAAATATAAGGCAGCCATCTGTGTATGTGCATCTGAGCACACATATATGTACTCATGTGTTTATGTCTTTGTATCCATGTATATCTGTATATGGTAATGTATACATGCATATACATGTATATATGAGTTTTTATGACTCTATATGGTTTTTTTGTATACTTTTTGTATGTTTTTATATGACTTATATTTTTATATTTTTATTTCTTATTGTTATTTTAAAATTTGTATGTAAAATTTTGTAAAATTCATGAATTGAATTTTGTAAATCTCTGAAGAGGCCTAGTGAATCATGCATGTACCCCCATTACATCATTTTCATCTACTAATTACTCCAGCATACTGGAGTTATATAGATAGAATGGGGCATGCCAACATTAGGCCGAAACAGCTGTAAGATTTTTGTCCCTTCTCCAATTGCTAGATGTCCATTAAATTTGAAATCTTAATTGTTGATATGACATGGTATGTCATAAGTGTCTGTATATTGTCTTTTTTGTCATTTTGGTTATAAAATAAACAAATTAATCAACGGAATATAGTGTCTGCAAGTTGATGAGTACCTCATATTCCCCTCCATTTTCTTATTGCTATATACATATATATATATATATACATATATACATATATATACATATATATATACATATATATATACATATATATATACATATATATATATA
>NC_068982.1:33937002-33937787 GCF_001194135.2 Octopus bimaculoides
ATATATATATATATATATATATATATATATATATATATATATATATATATATATACATTGTGTTTGACTTATTACTTTCTTGGTCTGTATGATATATATAGTCTGTATGATGTATATTGACCTATTTTCTCCCTGTTGAACAATAAGCTCCTTTCAATTTGTTATAAGAGCACTAAAATGTAATGCATGTTGTTATGGTTCATATGAATCAGCAAATAATTCTTTGTAACTTTTCATTACTTTTTTCATTTCTATGAGAATGTTTGTGGAGCACTAGGTTTCTATGTGGATAGCAAAGAGCAAAAACATTTAAAAAATCAGCAACCGGTTATATAATATACTTCACCTATTTCTTTGATTTTTGTGTGACTCTGTATCTCTAAAGAATTGTTTTCATGCCCCTCCAATGCCCCCTCACCGCTCAAAGGATCTTTGTCTTGCAAGTTACTTGGTGACCCTGCCAGTGCTGGTGCCACATAAAAAGCATCCAGTCCAAACTGAAAAGTGGTTGGCTTTGAAAGGGCATCCAACTGTAAAAACGTTGCCAAGAGTGACCTTGCCTATGCTTGTGCCATGTAAAAAGCACTCAGCCCAATCTGTTGGGTGGTTGGTGTTAGGAAGGGTATCCAGTTGTAAAAACCCTGCCAAAACAGACACAGAAATCTGACGCAGGCTCCTGCCTGGCCAGCTCCTGTCAAACTGTCCAACCCATGCCAGCATGGAAAGTGGATGTTAAATGATGATGATGATGAATATATATATATATATATATATATATATATATC
>NC_068982.1:33938117-33946039 GCF_001194135.2 Octopus bimaculoides
ATATATATATATATACATACACGAAAGTGTATGAGAACAATTGAAGTTGTGTCATTGACATTTTTTTTTTACTGTTGATCAATAAATTAGTTTAACTGTGACAAGCTATGATTGATAATAATAAAATATAAAAATAATACAAGGCTTTATTTTCTGTATAAAAGAACTTGAATATAAAGATAAATTCAGTGTTCTACAAGTTTATTGATGAGTCATACATACATACATACACACACTCACTCACACACACATACACTCACACACACATATACACACTCACGCACACATATACACACTCACACACACACACACACACACATACACTCACACACATACTCTCTCTCTCTCACACACACATGCACGCACGCACACACAAACATATAGAGATATAAGTATATATAAGTGCAAGCATTGCTCATTGATGCAGGCATAACTTCTGTGTAGATATAGTTGATGGAATCTGAAAGAAGCCCATCATGTGTGTGTGTGTGTTTATGTCTCATTGTTTTGACAATCTGTGAGAACATGTCTGAAAAATGATGACTTACTTTCAACTGTTGACAAAAATCAAACTGAGAATCTATGGATTTACAATCATGTTACTGGCACACCATAAATATAATAACTTGAGATATTTACTACATATTTATGTAGCTATACATTTATATAGTTCCTTTATGATATATTTACTACTCATAACTTTATCTATCTATTTCTCTCTCTCCCACAGTCCATTTGTTTGCATTTCTCTCTAACTTTGTAAGCACAGGCATAATAAGCCTGACTGTATGGTTAAGAAGTGTGTTAGTGAGCACAAGTATAGCTGTGTGGTTTATGATTTTGCTTTATAATTACAGACTTTTTGGTTGATTCCGCAATGTGGAACCTTGAAGAAATGAACTCCACACTTTGACACTTTCAACATCTCAACAGCTATCTATGATATCCTTGGAGACATCATATACTCCAAGGAGAACATACAAGAAATCTTCTATTGAGATTAATTTCATTATGAGAAGATGAAAACTACAAAATTCTCCGAGGATATCATAGATATTTGTTGAGATGTTGAAAGTATTAAAATGTGAAGTTCATATGCTTCCTTAATGAATCAAGTTGTTGTTTAACCCAAAGTCAGCCCTGACTGAGCAGACTGATTATCAAGGCATTCTTACTTTCATTGACCAGTTTTTTTTTACTCTGCCTTCAGAGTGTCCACTCTGCTTCAAAATGATAGAGTGTAATCTGAGAGAATAAGGCTGATATTTTTAGAAGGGTCAAATGGTTATGTAGAGGCTCTCTTATTAGCTTGGAGTGTTTTTGATGCTCATAGTTAACCAGGTAGTGCAGGAAGATGGAATCTCTCCCAACAACAGACATCAAAGTATTTGTGTTAACTGTCACAAGAGAAAAGAACATGCACTAGATAAGAGAAGTTGAAGAGGACTTAAACAGATTAATCGGGTCTTCAAAGATGTTGAGAGAATGTTATCGAAGTTAATTCAGGACCAGGATGTAAAACTACAAATATATTTCTAAATTTCTAAGGAGACAACAGAAAGAGGATTTCTTACCCACTTTTGTCAGGAGCCTGCTTTTTATATTCTGATGTATGGTAAGAAATATAAGGGTAGATGAATGGGTTCTAAAGGCTATACAAGCCACACACATTGTGCCCAGTGTGGGAATTTATCATTTTTGGAAGCCCCCCGCCCCAAATGTTTAAAATGCATATATTCTGGTTGTCTAAACTCAAGAGATTACAAAACAAAAGACCTGAGTTTAAAATAATGTATGGTTCAATTTTTATAGCTGTTTAAAGTTGGCCAATTTAATGAAATTTGTTTTTTTTTTTAGTATCTTAAGATTGGATGTATTTTCTTTCACAAAAAAAAATTTTAACCTCTGTTTGAACTTATTTAGAAGCATTTTTTATTGTCTTCCAGTCTAGCATAGGCCAACATAAATTTGAGAAAATAGGGGATGTATGAAAAATATCCAAATTTTGGGTAAAACCCCCTCAAACACGATAATCTTTTTAAAAATTGACAAATTTTGACATATTAAGGGCTAACATATTTGGCATACTCAACGTTTTATGTAAACTATGGAAAAAAATCAGTTCAAAGGGGTTAAAAGGCCACACAAAAAGTATAATTGCAATTTGGATACTAAACATTAAAATCAACCAAAATTGGGTAAAATCAGTAGTTATTAAACAAGTATAAAAACAGGAAACATAAAATGGACTCAAAACCTAATCAATTTCTTGAAATAATTGATTGTAAATGCACTTTTTTGGCATTTAGCCTATTTTATGGGGTGAAAATCTGATTAGGAAGGCCAGATTTCAGCTTGGAGGATTTTGCCTTGCTTACACCGAAATTGAAGAAGGGCCAAAACATGGGATAACAAAAAGAAAATATTCCCAACAAATCTCTGGATTGAAATTTTACCATAGTCTACTCCCCACCCACGAAAAATACAATGACCATCACCACCCCCGCCCATCCCCACTATGATTCACAAAGAAAATCAGTATTATTTGCTCTAAATTGTGAAAACTGATCACTTATTATTCACAGCAAATATTGTAAGAACAATGCCGAACAGTAAATATGCATAACAGACCAGTCAGTAATATAGTGATTTGGTTCTTGATTGTTCTTCTGTCAAAGCAGACACCTTTTTATGTTTTCAAGAACGAACTGTGTGACCAACTTCACCATAAACAACTTGGGTTGGGACGTTTTGAAGCAATTGCTGGATGCGACATGATGGACATTCTTCTGAAGATGTCATGGATGTTATCCTTGATTGAAAGCTGGCGAGATCTTGCAGATAATCATTTTTAACCACAATATACCAAAAAAGCAATTTTGGTCAATATGCCTTGATTTGGTTATTTGAACCCAGATCCACATAAACAAAGAAAAAACAAATAATTTTGGTTGCAGCCGATAGCTCTTAAAATTGTGGTTCAAATGAGCCCTCAACCACTATCAGGTGATTATTTTAACCTGTGATATGATTTTTTTCCTGAATTAGCCAGTCTGGGCACCATGTACCATGTATGAATGTGATATAAGCAAGAGTAAGATTGGCATTGAGTACAGTAAAAAATTTAGTGTATAAGCATATGTTTACCAGGAATTTGTCTTTAGATCTCAACTATTCATAATCCAGGTGTTTAGGGCTGGAAAAATGGCTGAAGCATTGCAGTTTAATCTTGCAAATACCAAACTGCAATATTCTATTGTGATCTGGTGAGGGACCTTAATCAATAAATATTTAATCCTCCTGTTTACTATATCATCATTACTCTTCTTCTGTCCCATTCTATCAAACATCCTCTTCTCATCCATTCAGTCCTAGCCCAACTCATTCCTACCCTCCTCTTACTTTTGAAGGTCCACCCTAACGCTTCACCCTCACTATCTTCATTGCTTTCCATCTCCATTCAGTCGCTCCCACCTTCACTTCTAAAATCCGAGTAGTCCTGTAGCTCCTCTACAGCAAGAAACTTGCTGTAGAGTGGTGGGGTTGGGGTGGGGTGCGGTGCTGTGGGTGGGGGTGGATGTAGAGGTGGCGGTAGCAATGGTGGTAGAATTAAATTTCTGTAATCTCTATCCCTGTTTATAGGTCATGGAAAGCAAAAGGGATACAATCACACAAATGATACATTTCAAATACATTTGATATACAGGAATAGTTAGTGGAAAAAGACCAATAAAATGGTGAACTGCTAGATAGGTGACCTCATTAGTGTTGGAGTAAATTGTAATGAGAACATGAAAGTTAGAGTATGAAAAAAGCAAAAGAAATTCACAGAGCTGCTGATTCTGATAATAACACGTTTCTCTGTGCAAGAAGCAGACTACAGTTAGCTAGAAGAGAAACAGGCAAGGTGGACATGGGTGGAGTGTGATAACTATTTCACTACTCTACTTGTTTCAGGCTGTGTACCTGCCAGCATTGTGTTTGGAGTTAGTGAAGTTATTCAGGTTGTTGCTAGCTTGATATTTATGAGGGTTTTTTTTTTTAAATGTTTCTTCGGAGTAAGTAGGAGGAATATTAATTTTAGTATAGGATTGTAGTTGTGTTCTAGACTTAGTAGAGGTATCCATGTGTTTGAAACTGATTTAATACATAGCAACAAGGACTGCTGTTATGGGTTAAATATAATCAAAATGTAAAATTTTTTTGTCTCTAAAAGCATAAAAATCTCATGGCACAAGATTGAGTTTAGATAAGTGGTACATCGAACTAAATGTTTTAGTGTAAATTTACAGTCATTAAGACATTAAATGAAATGGTTATCAGTATATATTCATGTTTGTGTTTGGTGATTAAATCCTACCGAGATCAACTTTGCCTTTTATCCTCTTGGGTTTATTAAATAAATTACCAATCTAGATTAGTCTATCCATATCAGATGAGATGCCTTAATACAGGTGACCCCCACCGGATCTGTATGAGGCTTTGGATCATTTGTTACCAGGCTTCAAAGAAAAAAATAAATTTTTTAATTTTATTTCTAATTTATTGACTATTGCAATCTGTAGGGTATTTTTGCATTATACATGTAATATGTATGTATTATATATGTAATTATTAAATCATCTATTGAGGTGGTGAGTTGTCTGAATGATTAGCACATCAGTAAAGAAAAAAAAAAGCATTTTGTCTGTCTTTATGTTCTAAGTTCAAATTCCATTGAGATCGACTATGTTATTCATCCCATTCAGGGATGAAATAAGTATCTGTTGAGCATTGGGGTTGATGTAATCAATTTATATACACACCCAAAATTGCTGACTTTGGGCCAAAATTTGAAACCAATAATTAAATAAAATATTACACACTTTATTGCATTTTGTTATGTGCATGATCCACCAGTCCATGGGAAAATTGTCTTACATGAAGCCAGTCTATGGTGCAAGAAAGGCTGGGGACCATTGCTTTATATATTTGTTTTTGCTCTTTGTTTTCTGAGTTGAAGTACCACTGTCTTAGTTCTCCAACAGCAACAAATTTATATATTTAAGAGTTCAAACATGTTGTCACCCCCATATTTCAAGACTTCTGCACAGATTCCATCAGACCCTAGAGATTTATTGTTATCCAGCTTATTCACAGCTAAATAAATGTCATTTAGAGTTGGTTCAAATGCCATCTCTTCTATAACTGGAAGGTGTTCGATTTTTTCTATCATCCTCATGTCAGCGGATGATGGTCTATTCAAAAGTGCAGAAAAATGTTCTACCAAGCGGTGTCAGTCAGAAGCAAATGTCCATTTGCTGTTCTCACTGGAGCCAATGAAGTAGATTTTGGGCCACAAACCTCCTTAACATAAGAGTACAAACCCTTGGCATCATTTCTATCAGCTGCTTCTCGTGTCCCTTTTGCTCTGTCTTCCACCATTCCTGCTTAATTTTCTTTAGAGCAGTCTGCACTTTCCTTTTCAGCTTTCTGTAAGCTTCATTTGACTTGGGGTTCAAGGACTGAGAAAGAAGTGTATCGCCTAAGTTTTGTGTTTCTAAAAGTAGATCATGAATTTCTGCTGATCTATCTGAGAACCAGTCACTGGACTTATGGGATTTAAATCCCACTGACGAACTTGCAGCTTGAAATACTTTTGTTTTGAAATCTTCCCATAGATTGTTTGGGTCAAGATTGATACTTTCTATAGCATCATGGAATCTTTGCAAGTTGCTTGATAATTTAATTTTTGCAACATTTAACTTTTTGGGTACCTTATGACCAGACTGTCGATTTTTCGGCATTATCGAAAAATCTGTTTTTCCATGTACTAGATGATGGTCAGTCCAGCTCAATGCCCCTCTCATGGCCCAAACACTAGAAACATCTTTCATATCACATTTTCTGATCAGAATATAATCTATGAGATGCCAGTGCTTAGATCTTGGGTGCATCCAGGTGGTTTTATATTTATTTTTCGGCTTAAACAGAGTGTTGGTGACAACCAGATTATTTTCAGTACAAAATGTCAAAAGAGCTGCTCCATTTTTATCACATTTTCCAATCTCATGTCGACCTAAAACAGGCCATGAAACATAGTCCTTCCCAACTCTTGCATTGAAATCTCTCAATATGACCAGCTTGTCAGAAATTGGCACTTTCCTCAATAATTGTGCTAGATCATCATAAAACTGTCCTACAGTTTCATCAAAATGGAACATTATTGGTGCATAAATCCTGACAACGGTAAGAAACCTACCTTTTGTCAGTTTAATATGGCATGACATGATCCATTCAGATATACCACTTGGAAGCTCTGCAATGGAGGATACTAATGTATTCTTGAGAGCAAACCCAACACCAGATTCTCTACGCTGACCCTTGTGTGAACTCAAATGTGGGAAGACGATTTTCTGTCGAAATAGTCTTAGAAGAAATTTCTCTTCTGATACATATGTGAAAGTACATTGGGTTACAAATGAACTCATTGGATTGCAGATATTGTTATGTATCATTTACCATGAATATTAGATTTATTATTTACAACCCTATCAGAATGATAGTTCTGATATAAAAGAACAACAAAGAGTAAATTTGCTGCTTTGCATAAAGCTTAGCCAAACTGGAATTAATTAGAGTAACAAGAAGCAGTATTGAATAAAATATATGCATGTACAAAGATATTAACACATGTCTGAGAAGAGAAATTTCTCTTAAGACTGTTTCTGCAGCAAAAGACCATCCCACATTCAGGTGTGCATGAGTGTGTTGAATATCATTATACATGTGTATATTTTATTCAGTAGTGCTTCGATGTAAAATATATATTGGTTTAATGATAGAAACAGGAAAATAAAACTCAAAACATGAGTATGTATGTGTTCTTTTTTTTATTAATAACTGGTAAAAGTTAAAGAATAACTGAAGGACCATGAGTTTCATATGTATATATATATAATCACTCTTATTCCAAAATGTTTACTCACACCTTGAACTGATTAGATTTTTTTTTCATATATACCCTTATGCATCTATATATATTTTTTTAATCTGCCTTTGGTATATTCTGAATTTGATTTTCATCCATTTTATTTCTGTTGTCTTTTTTCTGTGTCTGCGTGTTCATAGTTTTGATTTTAACCTCTTTCATACATTTAACTCTATTTTTACCTAATTTCTTTTCCTATTGTATGCTTTCTTATCACTTTCTCCAATGTGTTTGTAGCTACCTTTATTAAATACTAGCAGAGCAACCCGGCGTTGCCGGGGAATGAAATTGTTGCTTATATACTGGAAGGAAAAAAGTAAAATATGCTGTATAGAAATCTGAGGACATTCTGTAGATGGACTCTCAGATGAATGATGACTGGGCACCTCTCATGAATTGGAAAATTGAAGATGCGCCAAAAAGCCTCATTGGTACTTGGAAACTTTTACGAAAATTAAAATGTGGATTAAATGAAAAAAATGATTTACGTGAATATCCTCACAAGAGTAATTGAAATAAATTGCGATTGTGGAACCCCTCACGCACGTACGAAAGCACACACACGCGCATGCACACGCACAGAGTATCACACATCAGATGAAATGGAAGTGTGTGCGTGTGTGTGTGACAGAGAGAGAGAGAGAGAAAGTGAGAGAGAGAGAAAGTGAGAGAGAGAGAGGTTTGTTGTCATGTATACGTACATGCATAAATATGCATACATCTTTGTGTGTGTGTGTGTGTGTGTGTAAGAGAGAGAGAGTAAATCTATACTATATATAAAACAGAGATGTGTGTGTAATCGACTTCACCAAATGCTTCCATACTTGTGATGCGTGAATAATTTGACCTCGGATAAATGTTAGGCTCTTCATTTGATTTTTAAAATTAAAAATAAATAATATTGCTTTATATTTAAGATTCACTTCTTTAAAAAGGTTCCTCAATGTCAACT
>NC_068982.1:33948195-33951279 GCF_001194135.2 Octopus bimaculoides
AAAAAAATTTTTGTATTCGAATTTATTTCATGTAAAAAATTGTCTTATTTTGATAATTTTTACTAGTCACTGACATCTATTCAGTTGAAAACAGTTAGCGCTGTAACGGTGTATATCGTATTAATCCCCTAACCCTAACCCTAACCCTAACTAGACTGTTAACCCTAACCCTAACACTAACCCTAACCCTAACCCTAACACTAAAACTAACCCTAACTCTCGAATCCGAACTCTAAAATTGTTACACACATAGATACGCAAAGCGTAATTTATTATATAAACAATATATGCGTATAAATTACGATTAAACCGGATGAAATATGTCACAGGGAATAACATTTTTATGACCGGCCAGCAGTAACTCTATTCAGCTGAATAGACGTCAGTGATTGGTTAAAATTACAGAAATACGACAACTTTAACATGGAATAACTTGCGATGTACGTTTTTTTGTTAAGAAGACTAAGAGAAAAAGATGTTTTATATGACACATTCTACCAGTGTCCCAAGTTTCAAAGTGTTTCGTTAGTGTTTCGTTAAGAAAATACTGGTGCCCCCGTTTTGAACTAGATCCCGAGTTTGGAACGAAATCAAACCTGGAGTGTGTGAATGAGAGAGAGAGAACATTGCAAAGAATGAATGAGATGAACATGGAACGCCCAAAAATCGTATAAATAAAAGCACGTTAAAAACTATCTTGTACGGAATATTTAAATTTATGAACTTCGTAAATATGTCTTTCAGTAATTGATGGTAGTTGTTTACAGAAAGCGAACATTAAAAGTAGAGAGTGAGAGACGTCGCCGTTTTTTCACGTCCGTACCGGAAGTTGACATTGAGAAACCTTTTTAAAGAAGTGAATCTTAAATATAAAGCAATATTATTTATTTTTAATTAGAGATAAAAAAAATCAAATGAAGAGCCTAAGATTTATCCGAGGTCAAATTATTTATGTATCACAAGTATGGAAGTAAATAGTGAAGCCGTTTTCACGTGAAAAGCGATTACACACACACCTCTGTTTTATATATAGTATAGATATAGATGTAGATATGTCATTCAGTTTTTAATCACGGTATCTTTTAACCTAGTTCCCACCTACTCTTATTTTTCCTTGTCTTTATTCTTGTACTTTCCCTCCTCTTCCTTTCTCACTCTCTTCTTCCCCCTCACTTTCTTCTTAGCTTCTATGCATTTCTCTTCTTGTTTCTTCTGTGAATGCAAATCTCCTTCCCTTGCAGCTAACTCATATATGTATTTTTATTTTTGCATTCTTTTTTCATACTTGTTTGTGATACTCATTCAGCTTTTATAACTTTTAATTTTGATTTTAATATTTATCACTTAAAATATTTTTCTTTAACTTCTAATTTCTAAACGGGCCTTTTTCATTTGCTATATTTCTTATATATAGGCAAATTCCTCAAGTATAGGCAAATTATATTACCAAGTTTTTAATTCATTTTCACTTGCTTTTAATGCATGTATTTTTCCATTATAGTCATTTGTTTGACTTCCTGTTATTTTGAACAGTAATAAAGCTCTGCCCAATCAACTTTAAATGTTTAAATGTAATAAAAAATTATTACTTCATTGCTTATTAATACTTATAAACCATAAACTGTTCTGAGTACTCATGGTTGTCAAATGATTGGTTATGTGAAACTTTGAATTACAGTTTGTGAAGTCTTTTCACCTTCAATAAAACACTATATATACATGTATATGTATATATACAAGAGTGGACCAAAGAGTTCATAATTTGACTGTGAAGGAGTGATGCTAGAGCTATGAAATCTTGCATGCATTAATTTTAACTCTTCTTCAAATTACGCCGAGGTTGACATTGCCTTTTATCTTTCAGGTTGATAAATTAAGTACCTGTCACATACTGGGGTCAATCTAATCAATTGGCTCCCTCCTCCAAAATTTCAGGCCTTGTGCCTAGAGTAGAAAAGAATTTTAACTCTTATTAATAACTGCATTGTTTCATTCCAGGTAAACTGACTTCTCACTGTTCAAAGAAGACTTCAAAAGTAACTAGTAGCAACTTCTCTTGAAAATTGACAAAATTTGGCATTGTGGTGTTATCAAGTACCTTCAGAAAAAGGATATAACCCCACCCTCCCAATGACATTTATGCTGATATGGTTCCTACATTAAGGGATGACACTCCAGCTTTATCAACAGTGTAAAAGTGGGCAGCTGAATTTAGCAGAGAAAGAGAGAGCCTTGAAGATGACCCAAAGTCTGGGCAACCTACAACTGCCACCACTGACGAAAACATTGGTTGTGTTCACCACATGGTGATGGATGACAAGCGACTGACTATAAATCAAATAGCCAATGCTATTAGCATATCGTATGAGTGAATTGAGAATATTATGCACAATGAACTTGGCATGACAAAGGTTTCTGCTTTGTGGGAGCCATGTCTTCTGACATCTGATCAAAAGTGCACCAGGCTGATCACATCACAGGAAAATCTGACATTGTTTGAGGCAGATCCAGCTGGTTTCCTTGAATGTTTCCTGAGCCAGGATTTGTGTTGGCTTCATCACTTTGAGTCAGTGACAAAGAAACAATCTACACAATGGAAACACTCTGCTTGCCTGCTTCAAAGAAGGCCAAGGTCATTTTATCTGCAGAGAAGGTGATGCCTTCAGTTGTTTGTCATGGAAAAGGCATTGAGTTTATTGGCTATCTCCAAAAGTGGAGAGTACTATGCCAACTTGCTGAGGTAGTTGTGACAGGCTGTCAAAACCAAACACTCAGGAAAACTGACAAAAGAGGTCTTCTTTCTTCAGAACAATGCTCCAGCACACAAATCCTTGATTTCAATAGCTTCTGTGCCTGACTATGGCTTTGAATTGGTTGATCACTCTCCCTATTCTCCTGATTTGACTCAATCTGACTATCATCTGTTCCCCAACATGTAAAAAACACCTGGCTGATAACTAGTATTGCAGTGATGATGGCATCATATTTGCTGTTGATGACTTTTTTGACCAACAGGATGATGACTTCTTCACCAGTGAGATACAAGCACTCCAACACCAATAGGAAAAGTGTGTGGACTGCAAG
>NC_068982.1:33951480-33955935 GCF_001194135.2 Octopus bimaculoides
TATATATATATATATATATATGTATATATATATGTATATATATTGATAGGAAGGACAAAAAAAGAAAGAAAGAGACCTCGATATTATGTAAATAGAGAAATTTATCTGTAAAAATATGTGACACTTATTCGGTAGCCATGATAAAACTCCGAGTTTCGGATGCTGCGGTGGGAGCCCACGCCAACATCTCATATATATATATATACATATACACATACACGCATGCACGTATGTATACTCACAAATATATGTGTATATATATGTTTATAGATATAATAAAAAGAATGAGCTTATTGCTGTCAAGTGTTTTAGTGGCTGCACTGTTGGAAGATAAAATGAATTGTGGTAGGAATTGAAAGCAGATCATAGAAGAATGTAAACATTGTAAGGAATTTAGTCGGGTATTCTACTATTTCTGCCAATAATCTAAGAGATGAATAATTACACTGATAACATTGTTACATATATAAATATACAGAGCAGTCATGTGCAAACTTTGGCCCATGGGACTTTTTAAAAGTCCCAAGGGTGCTAAGGAAAATTACCTTGAATTTTTTAGTAGCGTGGCCCACCTAGTGATGGGTTGTGTCTTATACAGCCTACCTCTTGCAAAAGGTTGCTCATGCTTGATATGTAAACTGATTAATTAAAGATCACTGTACATTTGTATAACGTTATGACCTTAGATGTTTAGGCTTAAATGCACCAGTACTGCTTCTTGAATGGTGGTAAGGTTATTGTAGTAGTAGTAATAAAAGTAATAATTGTTGTAATTATAGATAAACTGATATTGGTAGGGAAGATAGCAATACATGGTTTCATTCGAAGCAAGCTCAATATCTAAAAAGAATTCATAAAGATAGGAGAGAGTATATTTTGGTAGCTAAAGAACTGCTTTTGTAATTTGAGGGAATCTCTGAAAGAAACTCAAATAAATAATTGCCATTTTTTTCTTGTTTGCAATTTAAAAGACTATTTTGTTAAATAAGTTCAAAAAATTATTCAATCTTTAGTTTACTTTAAATTATATGAACATTGGGGTTAAATGATTGAAAACTTTGTCTTATTTCTTTTAGTATTTCTACAAGTTTAATGTTTTGTTTCATTTTATTTTAAGTTTGTCAAGAAGTATTGCTATGCCAAAAAGTCAGAAAATCCTCCACATATCTTTGCAATAGCTGATACTGCCTACCAGAATATGGTTGCAAACAACTTATGCTCATCTGACAACCAATGCATCCTTATAAGGTAGGTGTATATTTAAGATTAATTGTCTTTCATGTGGTTTCTGTAGACATAATCATACATTCATATTAACCAGAATCCATAAATTTACTGCTTAATTCTAATTTGACTGGGTAGGCCATCACTTTACCTCAGGTAACTTGGCCTCAATATTTCAATAACAATGAGTCAGTTTTTTTTATAAAGGAACTGCATCTGCTTACAGTTTGGAGTTGGACCATCCATGGTAATTGCCTACAACTAGGTGGAGTTGACTGTTGAAAGCAGAGTGTCAATAATCTGTCAAGTAACCATAGCTAGTGGAGGTGCAATGGCCCAGTGGTTAGGGCAGCAGACTCGCGGTCGTAGGATTGCGGTTTCGATTCCCAGACCAGGCATTGTGAGTGTTTATTGAGCGGAAATACCTAAAGCTCCACAATGTTCCGGCAGGGTGGTGGTGGTGAACCCTACTCTCCTCTCTCACCACAATTTTCTCTCCCTCTTTCTTGCTGTTTCTGTTGTGCCTGTAATTCAAAGGGTCAGCCTTGTCACACACTGTGTCACGCTGAATCTCCCCGAGTACTACGTTAAGGGTATACATGTCTGTGGAGTGCTCAGCCACTTGCACATTAATTTCACAAGCAGGCTGTTCTATTGATCAGATCAACTGGAACCCTCGTCGTTGTAACCGACGGAGTGCCATTAACCATTGCTAATATGCCTCATGATAAATTATCCTCTAATCTTTTAGCACTTAGATTATTTTGTAAAATGCAATGCTTATTTATTCATATTATTTTGTATTAATCAAAGGTGGTGAGCTGGCAGAATCGTTAGTATGCTGGGCAGTATTTTGTTTGCCACTACATTCTGAGTTCAAATTCTGCTGAGGTTAACTTTGCCTTTCATCCTTTTGGGGTCGATAAATTAAGTACCAGTGAAACACTGGGGTTGATATAATCAATTACTCTCCTGCCCCCTGATTTCAGGCCTTGTGTCTATAGTAGAAATGATTATTTTGTATTAATCATGTATTATATTGAAGCTTCAAGTACTGAATGATGTGACTGTTTATTTTTAGAATGACATTATAGGATAAGTATAAGGGGCCATATCTGGCCAGTTTGAACATAAAACAGTTAGAATATTTGATCTAGTTATGGGCAGTTTAAATGCTGATGAGTTAATGGAGTATGTGGTCCAGTTTTCAACCTCAATTAAGAAAGTTTCATTTAAGGTAGAACAACTTACCAATCCACCTCAAAGATTTTGAGTAAAAGCTTAAAAGGTGTTGTATTTAGACTATTATTTTAAATCAAATAGTATTAAACCATTGTTTATCACAAGGCTAAAATATTTCTATATCTAAATACAACAAGCAAGAGAGATAACTTCAATAAGATTGATTTATTGAAATGTTTGGAAAATATAGACAATGCAGATTGGAGTAGATCTGGTCTTTAAATTTTAATCACTTGATCTTATTGGATTTATTTCCCTTACTGATTTTCTTTAGATTTTAAACACCTCTACAGAGAATTTTTGCTTATTAATTGCATAGATAATCTCAGGTAATATAGACTCATCTGATAATATATAGTAGAATGTGCAAGCATTGCATAAAAATTGAGATATACTTCATACTGATTTCTTGTGTGTATGTAGAGAGTAAATCATTAAAGAGGTATAGTCATTTGAATATATTGTAATACCTAGTTTTAACACTGAAGTGAGAGAGTGAAACATTTGGCACTTTGTTGTGGTAATAAGTCAAACTATTTGTATAATTTTCAATATCAAATTTTAATGCCACTCTTGCCAAGATCTTCCAAATAAAAATTACTATTATCTTTCTGCTACGAAAATAATTTTGAGTGTATCAACAAATGCTAAAAGTGTTTCAATCTTGATAAGATATGTGACAACTTTTCATGTCTTGTGAAATTTTCTTGTCAATACAAAAACTAACACACTTTGCTGTGTGTATTTCTGCATTTGATATGTTTATTCATAAATGTGGTTTGAAAACACGTGATAAGTTCTTTCAGATAAGTGATATTACTGATGTTACACAATTGGAGACGGTATATGACATCAAATAGGTTTATTGTTTACATTAGAGTAGGTGTAAGGGAATGTCTATCCATGGTTAGTATTTGCAGTAATCATTTACATGTAAATAAGTTTTTGTGTGAATGTGTTGTGAGCCAAGTAATGATTCTATGACAAATTGTTAGTAAGCTTTCTGCTGCAATTTGTTGCTCTACTTTAAAAACTTGCTTTTTCTGTGAGAGAAAAACATTTATACCATATTCTTATGAAGTGGGCGTTTTAATCAAGGTTATTATTCAAAACATTCTTTTTCATCATCAACACACTGTAGAAAACAAGATATGT
This sequence comes from Octopus bimaculoides, assembly GCF_001194135.2. Lineage (NCBI taxonomy): Eukaryota > Metazoa > Mollusca > Cephalopoda > Octopoda > Octopodidae > Octopus > Octopus bimaculoides. Next base: position 33,955,102 of record NC_068982.1, read on the forward strand.
GAGGTGTCACTTTTAGCAAGTTGAGACATTTTAAAACCTCAACGTGTTTTAATTAAAGAATAATTAGCACATGTCTTTAACAACACATAGGATGTGCATAATAACAGTCAATCTACTTTATATCTTCAAGCATCTTTTCAGTTATACATATAAGTGATAGCATCTCTGTCAGTTGTCTTGTTAATTATTTCGTTCTTTGGCAGCATCAATTACTTTCTTGTCTTTAGCAATATTTATTTTTTCTTTTGTGATATCAAAATTCAGAAGAAATCAAAGAAAAGAGAAGAGAGTAAGAAGAGTGTCTGTCCTCAAATAAAGAAATTTTTGACACTGTAGTCTCCTATTACATTGAGGCTTTGGTAGGCAGCAGGTTTAAGGATCACATCTTCATTCCAAGACCTAACACCCACAAAAGAAAGCACCAGCTTATAGTGATTTGGTCTGCCCCTTTCTTCTCACTCAACACTCAATGTGGAGGTGTGTGGCTTAGTGGTTAGAGTGTTGGATTATAAGATTTTGGTTTTGATTCCTGGACTTGAACAAAAGACTGTATTCCTACCTTCTTTAGTAGAGAGATTATATGCCTTCCTGTGTCTCTGTAGTTTTATGAAGCATTTATATTAATGTAAACATATAAATAGAACTTCTTCCACACTGAAATTAATACAACATGAAAAAGGTTGTGAAATGGCTGTAATCCTAAGGATGTCACATGGTTAAATAAATATGTAGTCACCTCTCACACCTCATTTATACATACATGTATGTGTGTGTGTGTGTGTTTATATATATATATATATATATATATATATATATATATATATATATATATAT
>NC_068982.1:33956146-33960748 GCF_001194135.2 Octopus bimaculoides
ACATGTATGTGTGTGTGTGTGTGTTTATATATATATATATATATATATATATAGCTCAGAGCTTAGAGCATTGGGCTCACAATCATGAGGTATTGAGTTTGATTCTCACACTGGAATCTGTGTTGTACTCTTGAGCAAGACACTTTATTTCATGTTGCTCCAGTTCACTCAGCTGTAGAAATGAGTTGTCACATCACTGGTGCCAAGCTGTATCAGTCTTTGCCTTTTCCTTGGATAAGATTGGTAGCATAGAGAAGGGAGACTGGTATGCATTGGCGACTGCTAGTCTTCCATAAAGCAACCTTGGCCAGACTTGTGTCTCGGAGGGGAACTTTCTAGGTGCATCCCATGGACATTCATGACTTTACCCTTTTTTATGTAGATGTATGTATGTGTGTGTATGTGTACCATAAAAACCCATATAATTTACGTACTTTTTTTTCCCAAAATAAACTTCGGGGAATGCATAAATTACATGAGTAGATCATTTCCAGAATCTTTTTGAAATATTTTCTGTTGAAAAAAGATGTACAAAACATAAACATTCATACCAGAAGTTGACTCATTTAATGTCAGAATGGCTTAAATATAATGAAGTTGATTTTTATTTAGGCTGGACAGTATAATGTTTATTTTTTCTGTATAAATTTACTAAAACCATTAAATGGTTAACTACTTTTTGAAGTCTGATGTTCATGCTGGTAAACACAGTCTGTGCCATATTTTACATTGCTTGGAGTTTCTACCACTCGCAATGGAGCATCATTGACATACATAATAATATGGATATTCCTGACTGAAAAAACTGTAATGATATGGGTAATCATGATTGTATGTTTTTATTTTGTCTGTTTATTACTAGGCACAGTTTTAAGTTTGTTGTACTGTTAACACCAATTTTGAACATCGGCTTCATTAACATAAAATGCCTTCCACACATCAGATTCACATTGAGTACAAAAATACAAAAAACAAAAGCAAGAGAGCATTGTATTTGAAGTCCAACAGCTGTTTCCAGGAGCTTGAAGTTATGTAATAGTTGTAATGTTGGTAGATGGAGTGTGCATAAAGTCAAGGATGTGCAACCAGTAGTGGATGCATATAAACATTACGGTATATATAGAAAGAGAAAGATAATGTTGCAAACAAACTGATAAATATATAGATAGATAGATATGTAGGTAGGCAGGCAGGCAGGCATTCATGTATGGTGTATGTGTATGTATTCAGTCAAAGCTGATGATTCACTGTTGTACATGTTTGAATTTGTTTGTTTTTTGGCCAAATAAATGACTAAAAACTCTGGAATAATGATTAAGTGGGTCATCATTTTCGAATGAGTAAATAAACTCAATTACATGTATTAGATATTTCTCCCACATTTATATAGCCAAATTCCTCTCTGTGTGTGCGTGTGTTTGTGTGTGTGTGTGTGTGTGTGTGTGTGTGTGTGTGTGTGTGTGTGTGTGTGTGTGTGTGTGTGTGTGTGTGTGTGTGTGTGTGTGTGTGTGTCTGTGTGTACACTTGTTAGTATGTGTATGTATATATACATTTCAACAATAAAAGTGCTTACATACAATATAAAAACTTAATTCCAAAATGCTTGTGTCATTCTGTTTTTCTGAGATTTTTTGGAAAAAGTTAATTACCTTTAAGAAAAGTTTTCTTCAAATATTGTAACTGTATCAAGTGTATTTTGCAAAACCTTTGAAATACATATATACACATGTATGGCATGCCAGTGGCATGTAAAAGTACCCATTGCACTCTTGGAGTGGTTGGCGTTAGGAAGTGCATCTAACTGTAGAAACCATGCCAAATTAGACTGGAGGCCAGTGCAGCCCTTCAGCTTACCAGCCCTGCTCAAACCACCCAACCCATGCCAGCATGGACTACGGACACTAAATAATGATGATGACATGTGTTTGTTTGTGTGTGTGTGTGTGTGTGTGTTTGTGTGTGAGGGGGTTATACATACACGCACACACACTCACACAATATTTTTGCTTAAAGATAAACTATCATTTTTTCTTCATTCTTCTGATCGTATTAATTGTCTTATTATGCAGCGGAGAAAGTGGTGCAGGCAAAACTGAAAGCACCAAACTAATCATAAAGCAGTTGATGACTTTGTGCAATAGTCGCAGCCATTTGGAGCAGCAGATCATTCAGGTTAGTACACTAAATATTTCTTCCTACCATTGCATGTTTTGTTTTTTTTTAATTGGTTTGGTCTGGAAACAGTGACTCTACCATGATCTTCTTATGCCCTCTGAAACTGATAAAACTGATGCTGTTATTATTCCATTTGAATGGTCACAATTTCACTGCCGTAAGAAAATGATAGAAAATGCACCTTTTTTAGTTTTGGATAAAATGTGCATTTGTCTGAAGAGATGTCCAAAAAAAAACAAAAAAAAACTACATTAAGCTGTTTCCTTTTGCCTTTCCTTGTTTCTGTCATTAGACTACAGCTCCATGCTGATGCACTGCTTTGAAGGGTCTTAGTCAAACATATCAACCCCAGTACTTATTTTTAAGTCTGGTACTTATTCTATCAACTACCTTTTGCTGAACTGCTAAGTCACAGGGACATAAACAAATTAACACTGATTGTCAGGTAGTGGGAGTGGTGGGATAAACACAGACACAATCTCCCCCACACACACACACATGATAGACTTTCACAGTTTCCATTTACCAAATTCACTCATGTGGCATTAGTTGACTCATGGCTAAGTGAAAGATAGTTGCCTAAGACGCCATGTATTGGAACTTAACCTAAAACTATGTGGTTGGAAAGTGAGCTTCTTAAGCACACAAATGACTTGCATTGACTTTCAACCCACTGATCATCATCATCATCGTTTAATGTCCGTTTTGCATGCTGGTATGGGTTGGACGGTTTGGCTGTAAACTGGTGAGCCAGGGAGCTGTACCAGGTTCTAATCTGATTTGGCAAGGTTTATATAGCTGATTTGGCAAAATTTCCTAATGCCATCCACTCCAAGAGTGTAGTGGGTGCTTTGAACATGCCACCAGCATAGGTGCCATTGACATGACACTGGCATCAGCCACAACTATGATCTCACTTGGTTTGGCAGGTCTACACAAGCATGGTATATCACCAAATGACTTGGTCATCTGTCACTGCCTCCATGAGGTCCAACATGATAAAACTCTCACACAACAGAATGAGCTTTGTTGAGTCAGATGTTGTGACTCTGGGCCAGTTATATGCAAAAGGAGTCAGGTGGAGGTAGGAAACTGGGAAATAGATTGGGTCTATTACACAACTACTAAATAAACATCAAGTGTTAGCATATGGTTCATTCATCTTTCTTTTTTATTGTTTTCTTTGTAGGTGAACCCTTTACTTGAAAGTTTTGGAAATGCCCAAACCCTTATGAATGACAATTCAAGCCGCTTTGGAAAATATATTCAACTGAAATTTATTGATGGACAAGGTATGTATTAAGATGCACTTTACATGCAGGCATCCATCCATCCATCCATCCATACATACATACTTACATATATATATATACGTACATACATACATACATACATACATACATACATACATACATACGATTTGGGGGGATCTGAGTTCAGGAAGTTTGTATGCTTCAGGCAGTTAGCAACTGGTTTAGAGAACAAAATGTGGACTGTATACAATAAGATACAATGACAATGTATTGGCATCAAGTGTTACATGCTTTTTACTATATCAGAGTTGCAAAGAAGTTAGATAAGCTGATAGTTTCTATGTGGCACGCTGTTAGCAATTAATGCTGCTAAAAATGCAAATTGAGGGAGTGGAACAGGTAAAATGTATGCTACATATGTTTCTTAACTAGCTGAAGCTCATTCTGTAAATGTTATGCAATGAACTCTACTCAATGTAGCTAATCATCAGGCTGAGTTTACTTTAATGATGATTACATTGTCACATGGGGTTTCTAAGTCAGCCACAACACAAAGGTTAGTTCAACTGAACAGAAAAGCCAGTATTAAAAAATAAAAAAACAATATTTATATCATCAAGCATTATAGTCTTGGTTATGGCTTATAACTGGCCAGAATTTACCAATGGTTTCTCATCAAATGTTGTACTTGACAATATTGATGGCTCTTCAGATATACTGGGAGGAAGTGCACAGCCTCTTTTATGCTAGAAGTAAATATAGAGTCCTGGTTCACTTAGCGATGATAAAGAAGGGAAAAAAAAAAAGGTCGAATGAAAAAGTGATGAAAAGTCATCACATTTTCCTGGTGTACAAGAAGAGTCATCTCCCATAGAACAATGTCAGCTGTGGTCAAAGAGTGTCAGCTGTGCTTATGTACATGTTTTTTGATCTCTAGTCTGAAAAGGGGGTCTATCATATTACTGAAACATTTTCTTTCATGAGGGGAGCAATGTAGTATGTGTGTCATTACCTGTACCATATGTGTATGTGTATGAGTGTGCATGGATGTGTGTGTGTGTGCGTGTGCGCGTGTGTGTGCATGCATGCATGCATGCGCATGTACCGTGTGTGTATGTATGTGTGTGTGTGTATATATATATATATATATATATATATATATATATATATATAT
>NC_068982.1:33961064-33963257 GCF_001194135.2 Octopus bimaculoides
TATATTTGTGTATGTGTGTATGGTATAGGCTATGATGTTGTTTAACCTCGGGCTGGCTCTGATTAATCAGATATATGATCAAAGACATTCCAACTTTGACCACCTTTTCTCTGTGTATAGGGAACCCAGAATCATGTTATCTAATGTATTCTTTTCTAATACAAGGAAAATGTAATTTGAGGTATGTTTAGCTGCTACATCTAACAGATTGAGTGACCACATATAGATTTTGATTGTATTAGTTGGTGGAGAAGATGAAAGCAATAATTATGATAATAAGAATGAATAAGTAAAGTGGTCGTAGAAAATGATGCCTAAAGACTAAAGTTGATACAAATATAAAATTCCCATAGAATTTACAAAATGGAATATTCTTTTCTTCTCTAGGCACAAAGCCCGAAATTTTTTGGGAGGGGGCCAGTTGATTAGATTGACCCCAGTACACAACTGGTACTTAATTTATCAACCCCAAAAGGATGAAAGGCAAAGTTGACCTTGGAGGAATTTGAACTCAGAGCATAAAGACAGACAAAATACCGCTAAGAATTTTTCCTGGTGTGCTGACGTTTCTGCCAGCTTGCTGCCTTACAAAATGGAATATCAATTGTTTTTCTTTGTTTTTCAGTTAAAGGTGGAAAAATTTCTGAATATTTACTTGAGAAATCTCGAGTAGTTTTCCAGAACAAAGGAGAATTGAATTTTCATATATTCTATTACATTTTTGCTGGTTTATCAGAAGAAAAGAAAGAAAAATTACTGCTCAAAAATTGTGACTCATTTAGGTGAGTATTCTTTTTATTGAACTTAGTCTTTTATTTTGTTGTATCTTGGAAGAGTCATTCTGCCAATAATAAAGACATACACTGGATCTAGTTCACTTTTTTATTTTTTATTTGTCAGTTGGTTAAACTATCTAATAACCAATTAGCTAATCAATTGATCAATCATTTGGTCAGATCTGGAGTAGAGTAAGGATGTCATTGATGAGGTTGTGAATGGCAATGAAAAGACTTTGGCAAACTTAGCCGATTGATTGGTTGACTAAAAACTTAGGCAGACAATCGATTAGTTAGCTGGTTAAATAGTTAACCAACTGACAATTGAATAACAAAGAAGTGAAATAGGACCAGTGCACATGTGTGTGTGTGTGTGCTTATTGACATAATTACCCACCCAAGATACAACAAATTATGTTTCAAGACCAGAATTCGTATCAGGAATATTGCAAACCAAATACAAAAAGGAAATGTTATGCTTTACTTGTTTCAGTCATTGGATTGTGATTTTGCTTGGGTACCATTTTTGTTTAGTGGAACAAATCGATCCCAGTACTTACATCAGGATTATGTCATCCAATGTGTACCTTTTTGTTTGATGGTAAGCTGTGATATGAAGGACATTAGGCTGCTATTTCTAGGAGATCGATTGACCACATAGAGACTCCTTGATTAACTCAGTTTTGTGTTTATATTTCAGGTATGCAGAAAATTGTACGAAGGTTGCTAATGCTAACTTGTCAACCCAGAAAGAAAAATACAGCCTTTTATGTGATGCAATGGACTGGGTTGGTTTTACAGATGAGGTATATTTCAAGTAAAAAACATATTCCATCTATTTTTTTTTACACTTTAAAATGTCATTTTTCCAGCCCTCATTATTCGTCAACTAACTGGCATGCCATCGTATTATGGCGATGAGTGTTCCAGTTGATCCAATCAATAGAACAACCTGCTCATGAAATTAACATGCAAGTGGCTGAGCACTCCACAGACACACGTATCCTTAACATAGTTTTCAGGTTCTCAGAGAGATTCAGCATGTGACAAGGCTTCCCTTTTGAAACATAGGTACTATAGTTATTTAGAAACAACCAAACAAACTAATTTTTGCCAGCTGAGTGGACTGGAGTAATGTGAAATAAAGTATCTTGCTTGAAGACACCACACACTGCCAGAAATTGAACTCATAACCTTATGATCATGAGCAAAATACCCTAACCATGTCTTCACAGTCTTCAACTAGAGTGGCATAAAGTGTTCATATCAGTTATAAATCATAGTATGGCTTAAGGTGCAAACATGGTGGTGTGGTTCAAAAATGTGCTTTTCTACAAATTGGTTTTGTGTTACGTTCCACTGTGAGGCATCTCGGGCAAGTGTCTTCTACTATAGCCCCAAATCAACTGTGTGTGTG
>NC_068982.1:33963285-33969410 GCF_001194135.2 Octopus bimaculoides
GGGGGGGGGGGCATGGTGGTAAACCTTGTAGAGTGGGAAGGGTTAGTTGTAAAGGAGATTTAACTAGTGTATGTGGTGTGGGATTGGATGCAAGATGGGCTTCAAATGTGGAGGTTTTCTCCATGAAAATACTGCTCACAGGCCATCATAGTTGAGAAGTGAAGGAATGAAGTATTCCATGAAGTTGGTTGTGGGTCTTTTGGCAAGGGACCAAAAACATTGTCTGCAGTAGAGAATTGAGGTTTGCAAAACTATCAGTTTCTACTATAGTAGGATCAATATGGCATAAGTGTGTGAGCCAAGAAGAGTTATGAACATTGAAGTCATAAAGGATAATGAATTCAGAGAAAGACGAAGTAAGATAAATGTCCTTGGTACAGGAAGAAATATTGGTTTCAAAGTTTGGCACAAGACCAGCAATTCCTGGGATTGAGTAAGTCAGTTACATCAACCCCAGTGCTCAACTGGTACTTATTTCATTCACCTCAAAAGGATGAAACACAAAGTCAACCTTGGCTGAATTTGAACTCAGAACATAAAGATGGACAAAGTGCAGCTTGGCATTTTACCTAGTGTGCTAAGGATTTTGCTAGTTCACCACCTTATACAGGGAGAAATGTTATCAAAGATTTGTTGGTGATAGGAAGTGTTTTGAGTGTGGCAAAAGAAATGGGTACTTTTAGAAGAGCAAGTGGGAGATTTTGTGTCTAAATAATTAGAAATACTTGTTGCTAGATGCTAGAAGCACTTGTTATTGAATAACTAGAAGTATTTGACAATGAGAGAGGTAAGTGAGAAGAAAAATATAATCTATATATGTGCAGACATCACTTTTTGAAGTATAGTTTGAGTAAAGAACATTACCTGGACAGTTAAAATGGACTATAGATAAAGTTTGAGAAATTTGTGTACTGGAGAGAAATAGGATGAGTGGCTTGCAGATTTGCTAATATATGGGTGTAGGTTGAATCAGAGTGAAAAAGCATAAGAGAAGAGGAAAGAGAATTATCCAACAGTTTTACTTTTCAATTTTGGCATCCAGGAAAGTGTAGAAAGTGTTCTGGGTCATGAGATTATGGCATTAAGGGATTTTTATATCTAGAGATTTTGGTATGTAGAAATTTTGGGTATCTAGAGATGTTGGTGCACCTACAGTGCACAAGCAGCCCTAGTTAGGATTAAATTTCATTTGCTTAACTAATTCAATTCAATGTCTTCTTCCTGTTCTAAAAATATATTTTTACTCTGAGGCATAAATGGAGTTATAGGAAGGATTGGGGTGGTATAATTAACAGATGTTATTCTCAGAGGTGCAGCACCAGCCAGTCAAAGGGCCTTGTCTTCAACAAAAAAGCAAACAAAGATAATGAAATCATAAGTTGAAATAATGAAATCAAAGATTTTTATAACTCACAAAAACTAGTGTTCTATCATTGAACAATTGTTCTCACCCTAAATATAAAATTAGGATTTTAAAGTGTTATGTTATTTTTAATTGTTTTTTTTCTTTGAGTAGGAACAACTATTTGTATCAATATTTTAGGAGAGAAGCAAATAAGAACTGAGGACTTTCATGCCCCAGTCAAGCACACAATTAATATGAAGGAAGATGAATGACATAAAAATGTAATTGGAATTGTGTTATGGGCTCTTTTCCTTAAGTTCTTTCCTGTTAGGTAGAGAGCTGGTACCTTTTTACTTGAAATATTAAAGCAAGTATATTATTTCTTTGAATTACTAAAGTAAAGAATTGCATCCTCTTTTACTGGAATGTCATAAGGGGATTATATTCTGCTTAAATGGAAGATTTCCTCGCATAAAGATATGCGTTCTAATTAACATATATTTTCAAATTACATTTTGACATGGCTGGAGTATTTTAGCAATCTATGTGTGTATGTGTCTTTTCACATATAAATATATGTGACAAGGCAGTACACAAATATGTGTATAAAATTAGTATATAAACTTAAATATATAAACAAGTTTCAGTACACTGTCATTTTTCATAAAGTGATTTGACAGAAAATTATTACAGATTTTTAGTTTGAATTGCTTGGTAATCTTCTTACATATCGTGTATATTCTGAGTTACTTAATATTTCTGTTTGAAGAGGAAAACAAATTATCATGAGTCTGAATCAGAGAGAGTAGCTGTAATAGATGAGTTATTAATATTGACTATTAACTATTAACTTGTATATCAGCAATAATGCTCCACCCGTCCCTTGGGCAAATAGTAAACTTCTCAACCCATTCAACAGCAGAGCAAGTAATAATAGATAATCACTTGACAGTGAAACACTTAAGTCAAGCTATTAAAATAGAATAAACTAGCAATATGGCATAATAGTTACTAATGTTGCTGTCTACTGGAAATTATTGTTTCTAAGTGCTTTGAACTCATTTCCTCAATAATCCTTGAAAATATTACAAGAGGTTCACAGATATTTGTTAATAAACTGTTACTTGTTGAGAAACATTAGAATTATATAAGTGTTTTCCCACAAGAACCATTTGTAGTTATATTGGAAAGGTATTTCAAGATTTAAATCCACTTCCTCTCCCACCTGTTGTTTTACAAATAAAGAACAATCAAGGGTGTTGTTGAGTGGCCTTTGTTTGTATAAACAAATATTTATATGAATGTATTCATGATTAATAATGTAATTAAACCAAGTTCATTTAATTACAGAAATACAACTACATACTTATGTTCACAGCATTTAATTTTTTTTTTTTAGATGCACTAAAGAATATTTAATAATTGTTAAATTGCAAACAGATTTTGAAAATTGCAAAACATTATTCTACTCCACTTGTCCAGATAAATGTAGTTATTGCTAAAGCTGGAAAGCGATGAGATACGCATGCCCTGCTGGATGTATTGTGGAGGTCATTGGTTGACATACACTCCATGACATCTAATACATGAACAACAGAGCATAAGTAAGCTAAGAGAAACACTTGATATACAAGGAATCCATAGAAATAGGGAGAAGACTGTGCTGCTACTTATATGTGATGTGTATGGAGAATGTCGGTTATATAAAGAAGTACAATGGAGGCGCAATGGCCCAGTGGTTAGGGCAGCGGACTTGCGATCATAGGATCGCAGTTTTGATTTCCAGACCGGGCGTTGTGAGTGTTTATTGAACGAAAACACCTAAAGCTCCACGAGACTCCGGTAGGGGGTGGTGGTGAACCCTGCTGTACTCTTTCACCACAACTTTCTGTCACTCTTACTTCTTGTTTCTGTTGTGCCTGTAATTCAAAGGGTCAGCCTTGTCACACTGTGTCACGCTGAATATCCCCGAGAACTACGTTAAGGGTACACGTGTTTGTGGAGTGCTCAGCCACTTGCACATTAATTTCACGAGCAAGCTGTTCCATTGATCGGATCAACTGGAACCCTCGACGTCGTAAGCGATGGAGTGCCAACAACAAAAAGAAGTACAAATCATTTGAGGTTGATAGAGACTGTGGAATTGCAAGACCTAGGAAGATATGAGACAAACTACTTATCTCATGAACTGCTTATCTCATGAATGAGATAACAAATGAAACAAATGATACATAGTACTGGGGAAAATCCACCTAATTATGTAAGGATGTCAAAGCAGTCATTTAAATGGTGTTGGTGACAATACATCTATTTTGGGTTTTTTGCTCTTTATACATGTGTGACACCTGTATCTGTTGCCTTCTTCATTGTCTTTTTATCTATCTGTTGCTAGATGTCATCATTCAATAGCTAAAACAAGGTAAAGTACATTGTGACCAGTGATGTAAACATCCAATAGACTGGACAATACTGTGATACTGTGATACTGTGATATACACACACACACACACACACACACACACACACACACACACACACACATATATATATATATATATATATATATATATATATATATATATATTGTGCATGTATATATATATATATATACATACACACACAGTGCAGTGAATAAATTGTTGTCCAAATTATGCAAAAATGAAAATAACACTGACATCTCATTTTAACAGATGTATTTACCATAATTACATAAAAATATCTTGAAATACTAAAGAGTAAATTTATTCAATAAAATTGCCATTGGCTTCGACCACAACCTCCAGATGACTTTGGAATCTTCTGCAACACTTCTGGACTGTCTCCTTGTTTAAGTTGGTGAACGCTGCCATAATCTTTGCCTTCAGTTCATCTTTGGTGTTTACAAGGAGTTTTGTTGATCTCTTGTTCAACTGCACCCCACACATAATAATCAAGCAGGGTGCAGTCTGGGGAGTTAGGTGGCCAGATGTTAGGGATGATGTGGTCACAGAAATTGTCTGACAGTCACGACTGGGTTCTCCTGCTTGTGTGCCATAGTTCAGAGTCCTGTTGCCAGACATAGGGTTTTCCAGCAGCCACCCTCTTGACCCAAGGCAGCACTACCTACTCCAGGCACTTGATGTAAGCCTCCTTGCTGAGTGTAAGGCCATGTGGGAAAATGAATGGAGGCATAACGTCACCATCACTAGTAATCACCCCAAACATCATGATGTTGATGGGATGTTTAATTTTTATCACTCTCGGTACATGTTTTGGGAACACAGCAAGCCAACGGTTGTTTTGTGTGTTCACTATCTGATCCTGGCTGAAATTTTTCTTATCTGAGAAAAACCAAAGCATGTTCAGTTGGAGGGGATGCTTGAGTTTGTTCAAAAGCTTCGTAGCATGGTCATTCATTTTGTCCTTGATGGTTTGGTAAAAAATTGGCCTTTTCTCATCTTGTATGAGGAATACCGAATGTCTTCATTGCACTACCTGCCTGATAAGAAACTCAGACACTCCCATGTCCCTGGCAATGGACCTGATTGACTTGGAGGGATCATTGTCAATCATGGCCTGGATCTCACCAATAAATTCAGGAGTTCTTTTCTTATCAGAACAATCAGAGTATTTTTTCCGAGCTGTTGTACATTCGGAATCACCAATAGACTCATCCATCTCTTTCTGAATCCTCTGCATTGTCCTCAGATTGACACCCAAACACTCTGAAATGTTTGTATTGGAGCTTCTGGTGCAAATGCCAAGCAGTACAGCATGTCGTTTACAAATTTTTTGAAGAGTGAACTGCGTCATGGTGCTGTTTTTCTCACAGACAGTGCCCAACTGACGCTGCTATACTGTGTAATCAACGAAATCAAAAACAATGTGCACACATGAAATTAAAAATATAAAATGGTGACAATTTGCCCATTGTACCCTCTGTGTGTGTGTGTGTATATATATATATATTTCTTTATTGCCCACAGGGGGCTAAACATAGAGAGGACAAACAAGGACAGACAAAGGGATTAAGTTGATTACATTGACCCCAGTGTGTAACTGATACTTATTTAATCAACCCTGAAAGGATGAAAGGCAAAGTTGACCTTGGTGGAATTTGAACTCAGAACGTAACAGCAGACGAAATACCACTAAGCATTTCGCCTGGCGTGCTAACAATTCTGCCAGCTCACTGCCATGCAAGGATATCTTAGCCTCATAAGGGATTATCATATCCAAAATTTCAGTGGTTTTATCATGAACACAATTGAGGAATATCTATCTGATATATATGGGATTATTATATGTATAAATATGATTAAAGAAGAAGAATAGAGAGTTGGTAAGCATATAAAATTAATTTATTAACGTACTGCCAAATAATGCCTACGAATGTTTCAATTCAGTCCAAAATATAATTGCAAATTCAAAGATTGGAATAAATCCAAAGATTTTATTCTAATCTTTGGATTTATTCCAATCTTTGAATTTGCAATTATATATTGGATTGAATTGAAACATTCATAGGCTTTGTTTGGCAGTATATTAATAAATAAATTTAATATCCTTACTAACTCTCCATTCTTCTTTTTTAATCATATATATATATATATATATATATATATATATTTACATACATACATCATCATCATTTAGCATCTGTTTTCCATGCTGGCATGGTTTAGACAGTTTGAATGGAATTGGTAAGCTGGACTAGACTCCATTCTGATTTGGCTTGGTTTCTACAGATGGATGCCCTTTCTAATGCCATATATATATATATATATATATATATGGGAGA
>NC_068982.1:33969652-33973467 GCF_001194135.2 Octopus bimaculoides
ATATATATATATATATATATATATATATATATATATATATACTTATTTAAGTCACAATATATGGATTCAATTAATATATAAAATTATGTACTTATATGTGTTCATACTAAATCAAAACTTAAAATTTTAAAACTCAATACAAATATATTCCTATATGTCTTATTACAGGAACAATTCAATATCTTCCAAGCCATCTCCTCAGTTTTGTATATTGGAAACATTACCTTTAAGGTTGAAGGAAGTGAAGACTTGACTGTTGTGGACAATGAAAATGTACTAGAGTCTATTTCAGTAAGTAGATTATTTGATGTTACATGTATGACCTAAGTGGTTCAGACACTATTCCTATATCTATATATTTAAATAGTGCAAAGAAAAGAAAAAAAAAACATTACTTCTTCTAAACTAAACTAAACACACACACACACACACACACAAACTGTCAGACAAAAAATTAATTAAGAACCTAAAATAAAGTATTCAGGGCCAACAGTTTGGTGGTTCAAATCCTGTTCAAATTATCTTTGCCAATTGTCTTTTTAACAACTAATGTAGGTAGTTTAACCCTTTTATTGCAGAAATCAGATATATCTACTAATAATTTCTTTACCCTTAACTGCAGAATGCAGTTTTATAAATCAATTTATCTTTTATTGAGGAAACTGTGTGGTAAGAAATTTGATTCCCAACCACATGGTTCCAGGTTCAGTTCCATTGCATGGCACTTTTCGTAAGTGTTTTCTACAATAGCCTTAGGCCAACCAAAGCCTTGTAAGCAGATTTGGTGGTGGGAAACTGAAATATATGTGTGTGTGTCTTTGTGTCTGTGTTTGTCCCCCACCACCACGTGACAACTGATTTAGCAGTTCAGGCAATAGAGACCAATAAAATAAGTACCAGGCTTAGAAAAAAAAAAGCAAAAAATAAAATCCAAGTACTGGGCTCAATTTGTTTGACTAAAATTCTTCAAGGAAGTACCCCAGCAAGACTGCAGTCTAATGACTAAAACAAGTAAAAGAAGAAAGATATACTCTTTTACTCTTTTACTTGTTTCAGTCATTTGACTGTGGCCATGCTGGAGCACCACCTTTAGTCGAGCAAATAGACCCCAGGACTTATTCTTTGTAAGCCTAGTACTTATTCTATCAGTCTCTTTTGCCGAACCACTAAGTTACAGGGACATAAACACACCAGCATCGGTCGTCAAGCGATGTTGGGGGGACAAACACAGACACACAAACATATACACACACACATACATACATATATATATATATATATATATATATATACATACATATATACGACGGGCTTCTTTCAGTTTCTGTCCACCAAATCCACTCACAAGGCTTTGGTCAGCCCGAGGCTATAGTAGAAGACACTTGCCCAATGTGCCACGCAGTGGGACTGAACCCGGAACCATGTGGTTTGTAATTCTAGTTTTTGATAGATATTTAGCATCATTATTGGAATAACCATGAAATTTAATTTCACAGTGAAAGGATTAAGCATAGAACATGGAGTGCATTGAATATTTAATGCAGCACACTGTTACATTTGAATCCTTGTAGAACTGTTTAAATTTATGATGGACTAACTTTGTTTCATTATTTATAGGTGGACAGAACACCCCATGGTATTTGTTCTAACTCTTCAGTTCAGAAATCAAATACCTATTATTAACAAATTTTGTCTTTTAAGGACTAATGTTTAGCTGCATATAATTTTTAACTCTTTGTTCTCACTCTATATCTTTCTCACTTGAATATACCTCATGCCTCGTAACACTTGCCCTGTTTCTCTTCTGCATGTTATACTAGGAAATACCTATTCTCTTTACTTATACCTATCCTCTCTCTTTCTCTCTGTTTGTTTGTCTGTAGACTTTGCTGGAAATAAACGCTGCGGAATTGAAGAAGGCTTTAACTTCCATGACAGTGACTGCAGCAAATGAGGTTATTGAGAGGAATTATACTATAGAAAAAGCAGAAGGTAAAGTGTTTCAATGTGTGTGTGTGTGTGTGTGTGTTAATGTGTGTGTGTATTTAAGTCTTTCTTTTTGTTTCAAAAAATGATTGGAAAATATGTTAACCAATTTTATGTTGAGCTGTTTGTATTCTTTAACAGTTCAGTTGGTTTATAAAGAAAGACATTGAAATAATTTTTGGATGTCCATTCTGCTATCTTCATTGTCTCAGAACTATTTGAAATTACAGATTGAAAATTCAGAGGGCCAAAGTGTGTTACTGCCCCCTCATGTCTATTCAAGAAATGTTGTTCTTCATGAATTTCTGTAGTGAATCCTACCTGTATAGTATTTTGGGAGTGATAAATCAAAATTTCTTATTTTCCTATTTATTTTGGCATTTTTATTTACTTCCTTATTCACTAATTATCAACTTTCACCAGGTAGCTTTTTCAACAATAACTCTGTCATTATTGATGGCTTGTGTACTGTAGCAGATGTGTATGTATATATATATATATCATTTCATCATGTTGAACTGTTAATCCTGACATATTTTTCTCCGTCTTTTTTTTTCCCCCATTTTCTCTCCATTTTTTTCCTCTCAATCCTTTCTGTCAAAGAGCATATGCTTGAAATGTCAAAGACTTTTCCATTCTACCTGAGCATCAAACTAATACTTGTTTGTTCTCTCACCTGTCTTCGTCATTTGTTTCCTGTTAATTTGAACTATATATATATATATATATATATCATCATCGTCATCATTGTTTAACGTCTACTTTCCATGCTAGCATGGGTTGGACGATTTGACTGAGGACTGGTGAACCAGGTGGCTACACCAAGCTCCAATCTGATTTGGCAGAGTTTCTACAGCTGGATGCCCTTCCTAACGCCAACCACTCCGAGAGTGTAGTGGGTGCTTTTACTTGCCACCGGCACGAAGGCCAGTCAGGCGGTACTGGTAACGGCCACGCTCGAAATGGTGTATTCTACGTGTCAACTGCACAGGAGCCAGTCCAGTGGCACTGACAACGATCTCGCTCGAATGTCTTTTCACATGCCAGGAAGGTGACGTTGGTAACAATCACACTCAAATGGTGCTATTTACGTGCCACTGACACGGAAGCCAGACAGCTGCTCTAGCAACGATCACACTCGGATGGTGCTCTTAGTGCTCCACAGACCCAGGAAGATGTGAGACGAAGTGATGAAAAAGGATCTTCAGACATTGGGCCTTACAAAAGAGATGACAAGGGACCATGACTTCTGGTGGTTTGCTGTACTTGAGGAGATATGTCAATCTAAGTGAAATCCTTGCATACAGGGATGTCTCCTGCTTCCTTCTTAGGTTGAGTGATCCTAATTTTGCAGGCTTGTGGGTGATGGTGTCATGTAAAAAAACACCTGTGCTGGTGCCATGTAAAAGCAATTGTGGTGGTGCTGCATAAAAGCACCCAGTATACACTGTAAAATGATTGGCTTTAGGAAGGACATCCAGTCATAGAAACCATGCCAAAATGGACGTGGAGCTCAGGCAGCTTTTCAGCCGGGCAGCTTTTCAGCGGGGCAGCTTTTCAGCTGGTCAGCTCCTGTCAAACCATCCAACCCATGCCATCATGGAAAACAGACAATAAAAGACGATGATGATGATACATATAATTGAGTGAGCAAATGAAAGAGAGTAGCACTCAATACTTTTGGTTGAAGTTACATATGTTTAACCCATTACCTCCCATAATTCTATTAACTGGAATTTTTATATGAAACTTTAATTTCTAGCATAAAACAGCCTTAGAAACACGCTGGAATGATCAAAATAACATTTTAAATAGAAATAAGCGAGATA
>NC_068982.1:33973477-33978957 GCF_001194135.2 Octopus bimaculoides
CATTTTAAATAGAAATAAGCGAGATATTGGGTGAAAAATTAGCAAACCTCATTTGAATATCAGAGAAATATACCTAGCAGATATAGTAAAAAGGTGAGATATGTGTAAATATTGACAGATAATGAAAGTTTGACTCAGCTCCACATGACTTAAAGTTGCATAGGTACATATGTCATCTCATTAGACATTCACATCCTACACACCCATGAAACTCTTTAAGTTATGTGGTACTGGGTCAAGCTCTTATCAAATATTTATGCATTTTTATGTTTATGTCTTTCAATTTAGACAATATTTGGTTTGCACAATTTTGGTTGCTGTTGATCGTTTAAAAGAAAAAATTTTGATTAGTCGTTTGCACAGAAAATAATGAAGTAGTTTCAAATTAATTCATTGTTGATTAATATTGAATACAATTCCCAGACTTGTTTGACAACTGATGTGAAATAATAGTTGTCATTTTTATTTGTTTGATAATAATAATTGTCATTATTATTTGTTTGATTTTCCAGTTTCTGTTGATTTATTACCTCTATTACCCCAATGTTACAACAATACTCATATGTGTGTGTGTGTGTATGTGTGTGTGTTTGTGTGTGTGTGTGTGTGTACATGCACACACACATACACACACAAAATAATCATATTCATTCCACCATTTCAATGTTGTTGCTGTTGGCACTCCGTCGCTTATGACGTCAAGGGTTCCAGTTGATCCGGTCAATGGAACAGCCTGCTCGTAAAATTAATGTGCAAGTGGCTGAGCACTCCAGAGACCTGTGTACCCTTAACGTAGTTCTCGGGGATATTCAGCATGACACAGTGTGACAAGGCTGACCCTTTGAATTACAGGTACAACAGAAACAGGAAGTAAGAGTGAGAGAAAGTTGTGGTGGAAGAGTACAGCAGGGTTTTCCACCATCCCCTGTCGGAGCCTCATGGAGCTTTAGGTGTTTTCGCTCAATAAACACTCACAACGCCCGGTCTGGGAATCGAAACCGCAATCCTATGACCGCAAATCCGCTGCCCTAACCACTGGGCCATTGTGCCTCCACACCATTTCAATAAATAATATCTTAAATTTTGTTTGTTTTTTGAACTGGCAGAATTGTTAGCACACCGGACAAAATATTTAGCTGCATTTCATCTGTTTTCGTGTTCTGAGTTCAAATTCTGCTGCAGTTGACTTTACCTTTCTTCCTCTCAGGGTCGATAAAATAAGTACCAATTGAACACTGGGGTTGAAGTAATCAATTAACCCCCTCCCCGAAATTGCTGGCCTTGTGCCAAAATTTGGAATCAATATTATTAAAAAGTATTTCCTACAGTTCAAATGATTTTGATTTGCATAATGACTCATTGAACTAATTACCATGAAACCAATGTGCGTATGTGTGTGTGTGTGTATACATGTAAATGTGTATGCATGTATATGTGCTATTGCCTAATTGCTTTGACGTTGTGTGTTAGTTGTAAAAAATGTGCCACTGTCATGTAAATGGCATTCTTTGTTTCCAATCTCTCTTCTGAGCAGAACATCTACTCAGTTGTTTTGGCCAGTTGGCTTAAAGGCCAAATCTGTTCCTATATTGCTCTTAATGCTAATGGTAGTGGTTGTGTTTAAGACATCAAAGATGACAATGATGATTGTGATGATGATGATGATGATGTGGAATATGAGAAAGAGGGAAGATTATGATGCGGAAGAGGAGAAGTGGGGAGATCACGATGAGGAGAAGGATAAAAATAGGGAGGAAGATGAATGTAATAATTGTTTCTAATATAGGCAACAAGGCCAAAAATTTGGAGAAGGAAGTGGTTAATCTGTGAAATTGATCTCAGTACTTGACTAGCACATTATATTATTTTATTATTCCCAGAACTTGACCTACTCCCCAACCACAGAGTTCCGGGTTCAATCCCACTGCATGGCTTGCGCAAGTGTTTTTTACTATAGCATTGGGCCAACTAAAGCCTTGTGCATGGATTTAGTCGATGGAAACTGAAAGAAGCTCATCATGTGTGTGTGTGTGTGTGTGTGTGTGTGTCTGTGTCTGTGTCTGTGTTTGTTCTCTACTACCACTTGACAACCAGTGTTGGTTTGTTTATGTCTTTGTAACTTAGCAGTTTAGCAATAGCAACTGACAGAATGAATAACAGGCTTTCAAAAAAAGGTACTGGAATCAATTCATTCAAGTAAAATTTCTTCAAGGTGGTGCCCTAGCATGACTGCAATCTAATTACTGAAACAAGTAAAAAAAAAAAGGATAAAAGAGAGTTGGATTTGAACCCATAATGTAAAGAACCAGAGAAAAGATCAGAACTACCACAAAACATTACTTTCAAATGCTTTAACAATGTTGCCAATTCACTCAGAAATATTGACAATAACAATAATGTAATAAGAATAAAGTCATCTTACCCACCCCTTGCTCAAGTATACTCCCACTCAGTTAAGGGGTTGTTTTCCTTTTCCTTTCTTTGTTTAGCTGCAAGTTACTTGGCAATCTCACATGTGCCAGTGTCTGTCTTTATGTTCTGTGCTCAAATACTGTCAAGGTTGACTTTGCCTTTCATCCTTTTGGAGTCAATGAAATAAGCATTAGTTGAGCACCAGGATCAATAGGGCTAGCTCCCTTCCCCAGAATTTCAGGCCTTGTGCTTATAGTAGAAAGGATTATTATTAGCAGTAGTAGTAGACAATACGAAGAGTGCGATGCAATTGCAATAGATATTTTATTGGTTGAACAATATTTTGACAGCAAGCCTGTCTTTGTCGAGTTCAAAATGAAAAGTGATAAAAATTCAGAATTATAGAAATTCAAATCCAAAATGTGAATGAGAGCAACTAGCATCCACACATTGATGGAATAACGTCATTTGTTTCCAAAGTTCACTTTTATAACTGGCAAAAAGAAAAAAGAAAGAAAAAAAAGAAGAGAATATTTAATCAAACCGATTTGTGTAAACTTGATGAAATTCTCCTATCATTTTCATTCCTACAGGGCGTGATGTTAATAACCTGCAAACATATTTGTTCTCATGCATTTTGAGTACTGAAAATGTAGCAGATTCAGAATATTTTCTGAGAATATGCACTTTCAAGTCTTTTTCAAAATTGCAACCATTTGATGCAAAATGTTCAGCAAGTTCTGTTGAACTACTGTTATTGTGCCTGACATCATATCTGTGCCCATTAAATCTTTTGTTTAATTGTTCTTATGTACAATCAACATAAATCAAGTTCTGTTTCATGCATTCTGCTGCATATGCCAAATGGGAATCTTTACACGTCCCACCTTCTGTATAAATCATAACATTTCTGTTATGATTTCTGATGGAATTCATGTTGTTGCACAATGAACAGGGCTTACCTCTCTTGCAGCTGTTTTTCAAGGTACAGCATGCAGATACTCCAATGTTAGTTTCCTTGGAGTCAGAAGTAGAGGTCAATAGTTCTCATATATTTTTATTCTAATGGCTACAATAAGCAGCTGAGGAAATATTTGTTTGAAATGAGGATATTTTTCTGCAACTTGCTGGTAACTTTCTTGCAGCACTTTTGAAATGCCAGCTAAATTTTGGTGCCAGTTAATCACTAAAGGAATTCTGTCACATATTGTACTGTATTTGCTAAAATTATGTGTGAAGGTTTGACTTCCTTTGCTAATCTTAGCTATGTCATTTGCTATTTATTTTAATCGTGATTCATTGTAACTGCATTTGAGATAATGGTGTACAAAAGCATGATTAAAAGGATTGACGTTACTCTTCACAAAGGTAAATAGAGAATACATTTTCAGTACGCAACATGTGTGAGGAGAAATAGGTTTGTGGGTTATTAACATCACACCCTGGAGAAAGAATAAAATGATAGGAGAATTTCATCAAATTTACACAAAACTGTTTGATTAAATATTCTTCTTTTTCCTTTTTTCTTTCTTTTTCTTTTTGCCAGTTGTAAAATTGAACTTTGAAGACCGATGATGTCATTCCATCAACATGTGGATGCTAATTGCTCTCGTTCATATTTTGGATTTGAATTTCTATAATTTAGAATTTTTATCACTTTTCATTATGAACTCGACAAAGACAGGCTTGCTATCTAAATATCATTGAACCAATAAAATATCTATTGCAATTGCATTGCACTCTTCTTATTATTTATTTACCTTTGTGAAGAGTTATGTCAATCCTTTAAAAATATTATTATTAACATTATTATTATTATTATTATTATCAATATTAAGGTGGTGAGCTGGGTGAAATGCTTAGTGGTATTTTGTCTGTCTTTAAATTCTGAGTTCAAATTCTGCTGAAGTTGGTTTTGCTTTTTATTTTTTTAGGGTTGATAAATTAAGTACCAGTTGCATACTGGGGTCAATGTAATCGACTAGCCTGCTTCCCAAAATTTCAGGCTTTGTGCCTATAGTAGAAAGGATTATTATTATTATCATTATTATTATTATTATTATTATTATTATTATTATTATTATTATTATTATTATTATTATTTTACTTCTCTGAGCTCTGAGTCTTACTTCCTGTGGTTGATTATGTGAGAGCAGACAGCAACATGTTGTCAGAGGTCTCACAGAGTCTCATTCCACAAATTATAAGACTTTTAGTATTTGGATGTTAACTATCATGGAAGACACTCAACACCCAAGCACCAATCTCAAAATCTTAGATGTCTCCAATAGAGCAGCTTTTGGGGCCTGCTTTGCCCTCATGTCAATTCCAATTTCTCTGACATATTTCTCTAACTTGGTTGCTAGTGCTCCGAGTGTCCCTACAACTACTTGGATAACAGTTACTCTCCTCATTGCTCACATTCTTGCAATTTTGTCTTTTAGTAGTTTGTATTTTACCACCTTTTTCCAGCTCTTTATCACCTATGCATGCATCCACAGGTATTGCAATATCTATGATCTTGGTTTCTGGTTTTCTTTTATCTACCACAGCTATGCCTGGTCTCCAAGCATCAGTTAGGGAATTATTATTAAATCTGTTGAAATATATACTTTAATCCTGAAATGTCAACCATTCTTCTAATTTCAGATTCTCGTGATGCAATGGCAAAAGTGATATACAGTCGCTTGTTTAGCTGGATTGTCTTCAAAGTCAATACATTAATAAACTTAGAAGATTCAACTGGAAAAGATATCAAAGAAATTGGTAAGTCTGTTAAAGCCCTATTCAAGACTTGAGTTAGATAAGTCAATCCTATGTCGATCTGTTACTTCTGAATGGTTCATGTTTTCTCTTTTCTCTTTCTATCTCTTCTGGGTTTTTTTTATAGGGATTTTGGACATATTTGGTTTTGAACACTTTGAAAATAACAGCTTTGAGCAAGCATGCATCAATTTGGCCAATGAACAGTTACAGTTTTTCTTCAATAAAGTATGTATCTATATTTAAGTATGTACACACACACACACACACACACACACACACACACACACACACACACACACACA
>NC_068982.1:33979570-33981975 GCF_001194135.2 Octopus bimaculoides
TATATATATATATATATATATATATATATATATATATTCATATGAATGTATGTATGTATGCATGTATAGTAAAAATGCATGGCTCAGTGGTTAGAGCATCAGGTTCAAAGTCATGAGGTAGTGAGTTCATTTTCTGTTAGTTCTGTTCTTGAGCAAGACACTTTATTTCATGTTGCTCCAGTTCACTCAGCTGTAGAAATGAGTTGTAACATCACAGGTGCCAAGCTGTATCAACCTTGGCCTTTCTCTTAGATAACATCTGGTACACATGGGTGGCTGTTGGTCTTCTGTAAACAATCCTGTCTGGACTTGTGCCTTGGAGGGTAACTTTGTAGGTGTAATCTCATGGTCATTCACCGCAGGTGGTCTTTACCCCATGTATGATTGTGTGTGTATATGTATGTATGTATGTATGTATGTATGCATGTGTGCATGTCTGCCTGCTTGCTTGCCTGTCTGTCTGTTTTCTCTTTCTCTTTTTGATTTAGAGCAAATTTTTACTGGCCACCTACATTGTAGAAAGGTTGTGAAGGAAAGTATCTTGTTTTAACCATCACCCTTTGAAGGTTAAGAAGATCTTGCAGATTTTTATAGTCACAGATGTATGTATGTGTTTTTGTGTGTATGTGTGTAGTATGTATAAAGTTCGATAATTTATATATATATGCCCTGAGGAAGGCATGAAAGGGTCTCTTTTGTGTGACCAGCGTTATCATGTCTGATCTCAAAGGCAAGCCTACTCAGCCACAAGCATGGTCACAGAGGTGGCCTCCATTTACCAATATGATATCTAGCATGTTCTTTCATGCACCTTGTCGTAGCAGAGTGTGTGGATTAGTCAGTGAACTCACCTGCTATTATAAACCCTAAAATCTAGATGGCTGGGATGTTGCTGGAAGGCTGACTTATGGTCGGTGTGGAATGATGTGTAGGTCCCTTACAAGCTATATGAGACACCATTAGCAATGGAGAGACCAAATGTATGAGGTTTGTTAGAATGAAATGGGTCTTCTAAGAACTGGTCTTACTAGGTCATGAATTGAGAGGAGTTTATTCATTACATTGACTCTAGTAGTTGACTGTTACTTTACTTTATTGGTTCCAAAAAGATAAAAGGCAAAGTTGATTTTGGTGGGATTTAAACTCAGCAAAGCATTTTTCCACTGCCCTAATGACTCAGCCAATCCACTGCCTTAAAATTCTAGATCCTTGCCAGCAGGGAATTGAACTCTCATCTCCAGCATGATGGACAAGGATACTTACCACTGCACAACAACAACAACAACATATTACAAATAGGAAATGCTACTTCATCCATTTACTCATTATGAAGTATACAGAAAAAAAGCTCTTCATCAGTTTAATTCTTATACTAGAGTAGACAGAATCTGAATATATGATGATGATCATCATCATCATTGACAATGATAGCAACAGCAACAACAACACCACATAGCATTTGCTGCCACTACCTCCATCATCATCATTATCGTCATCATTATCAACATTATTATTTTAATGCTCTCTTTACTCTGCTGATGTGGACTTATTGATGTGGAGATATTTCTCATGTTATTACTGATCACATAAATCTGACCTGTTTTATTGTTTATTCTCTTTCAGTATGTTTTCCAATTAGAACAAGAAGAATACAACAAGGAAGGAATAGACTGGAAAGAGATTAAGTTTGTTGACAACCAACCTTTACTGGTAAGCAGGAACCTTTTATTGTACATTTTGATATTAAAGCTAAATTACCATCATGTATAAAACTTAGTCTTTAGAACCAGAAACTGTAGTTTTAGTTTTTAACTTTAGCTTCAATCTCAAGAATTAGAATCTTTAGTCTTTGTTTCTACAATAAGAAACTTTATTCTTACAACCACATTGAAGTAGTCATTGAAGTTATAGGCAGAGTCACAGAATAATCTTATAAGAAAGCTTATCAAGAACATGTGTACAAATTTACAAATTTTTGTGAAAATACATTTGGTTTTTGCTAGATTAGAGTTGGTTTATTAAATTACCAGATATGTCCTTAAATACTTCCAGCATTCTCTGTTTAGATTGATAGATATACTACACAATATATCAATACACACACACACACACACACATGTATCATATATATATAATATTCTCTTGATGAGGGTAGCTGGCCTTGCTGTAATGTCTTTATATGACTAGTTCCAGTTACATACCCATGACGTGTTGCACATTTTACCTGCATATTATGATTATTATGTAATTCTAGGCTTCGTGAAACAGCTGTTGAGTTAAGAAATTACATATTTTATTCTGTAGTATTTTTGTGCTCCATGTAAATGCACACACACACACCCATACACACACATATAAAACCTGTGTTTATCTGCACTACTACCTATATATATATATATATATAT
>NC_068982.1:33982853-33989290 GCF_001194135.2 Octopus bimaculoides
CATATCTACATTACATACATACATACATACATACATACATACATACATACATACATACATACATACATACATACATACATTCATTCATTCATTCTTTCTTCTGTTTTTCTCTTATTACTTGTTTGTTTTTGAAATTGTATGTTAAATTGATATGTATTTATATTTCAGAATTTGTTTATGGAGAAACCTGGACTTCTTTCCATTTTGGACGATGAAACTCAGTTTCCTAAAGTTAGTATCATCTATCTTACAGTCATATAATGAACTTATTCATTGACACAGAGTGACTAGATTTCTGTTCTGTTTAGGCAAAGATTCTGTTTTCTTTATCTTATTTACAAATCATTGAATTCATTATAAAGCAAAACATTAGATTATATATTGTTTTTGGAGAGATGGTCATGTCAGTAACATGACTTTGGTGAAATCAATTTAAAGTGGAATAGTAAAATAATAGATATTGCCAGTCTGTTGCTAAAAATATGCTTTACCATGTTGACATCATAAGAATTTTATAAACTTTTAAGAGAACATGAAATAATTTGCTTTTGGAATAGTGAATCTTGAAATGCATAGAGCTATATATAATAGCATGTAAATATTGGGTTTAAAAATCTTTTTGGATGGCAGGCAGTCTTCAAATTTTTCCATTCAAAAGGGATTTCAACCCAATATTCACATGCTACTATTTAAAGTTCTATGTACTTCAAGATCCACTGTTCCAAAAAAGAAATGCTTCATCCTAATAGTTACATATTTGACTGATCAATGTTTAAAGTATCAATGGGACTTTAACATTTTTGATGGACAGAGTAAATGATAAAATAATAAATATTATGATAAAATAATAAAATTTTATCATAAATGTTATGATAAAATTTTTTTTTAAATACAGTAACCTGTAGGAACTGAGGTAAATAATTAAAAAAAATTTTTTCTACAATTTTTTCTTTTATTATCAGGCAACAGATGCAACATATGTTCAAAAACTGAATAAAAGCTTTGAAAACAACGTTTACTTTGTGATAAGCCAAGGATTTACTGATAAACAGTTCACCATCAAACATTATGCTGCACAGGTAATTATTTCCTCCTCCTTAAATTAAACTTGTGTGTGTGTGTGTGTGTGTGTGTGTGTGTGTGTGTGTGTGTGTGTGTGTGTGTGTGTGTGTGTGTGTGTGTGTGTGCACACGCGCAGTGTGGTAGGAAGTTTGCTTCCTAACCACATGGTTATGGGTTCAGTCCCACTGTGTGGCACTTTGGGTAAGTGTTGTCCACTATAGTCTTGAGCTGACCAAAGCTTCTTGGGTGGATTTGGTAGACAGAAACTAAAAAAAGCCCATAATCATCATCATCATCATCATCATTTAACGTCTGTTGTCCACACTGGCATGGTTTGGACAGGTTGATTAGGGCTGATAAGCTGAGGGGCTGTACCAGACTCCAGTTTGATTTGGCATGGTTTCTCTGGCTGGATTCCCCTCCTAATGCCAACCACTCAGAGATTATAATGGGTGCTTTTACATGTCACCAGCACAGGTGCCAGTTGCGTGACACCAGTATCTGCCACGGCTATGACTTCACTTGACTTGGTGGGTCTTTTACTCAAGCACGGCATACTGCCAAAGGTCTCAGTCATTTGTCATTGCCTCCATGAGGCCCAACACTCAAAAGGTGCTTTTTATGTGTCACCAATACACACACACACACACGTGTGTGTGTGCATGCGTGCGTGTGTGTATGTCTGTGTGTGTGTGTGTTTATTCTCCCTACCATACTACTTGACAACTGATTTTGGTTTGTCTGTATTCCTATAACTTAGCAGTTTGGCAAGAGACCAGCTGAATGTGTACCAGATTTTAAAAATAAGTACTGGTGTGGATCTGACTAAAACTCTTCAAGCCAGTGCCCCAGCTTTGCCACAGTCCAGTGGCTGAAACAAGTAAAAGGTAAAAGATATATTAGCACAGGAAAATAGAATTTATTAAATAATTTTAGAATTAAATAATTTTGGCAGAAGCAATAGCACGCTGGGCATTCATCCATTTTTACCTTCTGAGTTCAAATTCCACTGAGGCTAGCTTTGCCTTTCATCCTCTCAGGGTTGATAAAACAAGTATCAGGTGAATACTGGGGTTGATGTTGTGGTGTATGCGTGCGAGTAGAAGTAATCGGCTTACTGCTTCCCCTGAACTTGCTAGCCTTGTGCCAAAATTTTAAACCAATATAACAGTTAGAATCATGTAATTTATAACTTTCAGGGCAATGCTCCAGCATGGCCGCAGTCAAATGGCTGAAACAAGTAAAAGAATAAAAGAATCTTTAAACAACAAAATAGTTATGTAATTGTTTCAAAAAAATACTTTCTATGTAATTCATCATATTTTATCTTTTGTTTACAGGTCACTTACAACAGTGATAAATGGCTCGAGAAAAACAGAGATACACAACCTGCTGAAATCTTAAACATCTTGAGAAATAGCAACAACACATTAATTAAAATGCTGTTTTCAGGTACTTTTATTCTTGTTCTAATTTGAGGTGGCAATCTGGCAGAATTGTTAGCACATTGGATAAAATGCTTAGCAGCATTTCTTCTGATTCATTACATTCTGTGTTCAAATTACACTGAGGTTGATTTTTGCCTTTCATCCTTTCAAAGTCGATGAAATAAGTACCAGTTGAGCAATGGGGTCGATGTAATTAACTAGCCTCTTCCTACAAAATTTCAGGCCTTTAGTAGAAAGGATTATTATTATTATCATAATTGTTATTACCTTCCATGAAAATCTTGTCTGGCCAAGGGGACATATTACCTTCCTTAGAAACAGGTGAAAGTTGGCAGCAGGAAGAGCATCTGGCTGTAGAAAATCTGTCTCCATGAATTCCGTTTGGCAATATAAGCATGGAAAAATGGGTGTCTAAAATGATTATGAGGATGATGAATACTTGAGTGAGCGCAAGTTTTGTTTTTCCTTTATATTATTGGATTGATCTGGTAGAAGGGGCAGTGACCATGGCTTTCAAAGAATCACCAAGACTGGAGGAGGAGGAGAAGGAGGAATGGTGGTGGTGGTAGTGGTGGTATTTGTGTGTGTGTGTGTGTGTATGCTCGTTTTAAATTTTTTGTTAACACTGGTGGAATTTGAAATCAGGACTTTGAGGTCAGAAATAATATATTTATTTCAGTTCTGAGTTATACTGCATTGTACACAAAATATATAATTATTCAAATAATGAGCTGCCTAGCTGAAAAATGTAAATTAAGCCACCACTGTAATAACTTAATTTCTGATTGCTTTAAATAGAATCTCAATATTTTATGCCATCAATTGAGAAAGGAAATTGGATGTCCCCTTTGTGGAGTGGTCATCAAATTCAAAACAATTTATCAGTTTTCTCCCTTTTTTTTCTGTACATTGAAAGCATAAAAGAAATGTTTTTTTTATTTTGTGGTATCTTGGGAGGGTCATTATACCATTATTAAGCACATGCACTGAATCTATTTCACTTCATTTATTATTATTAGTCAATTATTGGTTGTGACTCATTAGAATGCCAGACAAAATGCATAGCAACATTTCTTCCAGTCTTACATTTCTGAGTTAAAATTCCACTGTGGTCAACTTTGCCTTTCATCTTTTTAGGGTCAGTAAAATAATTACCAGTCAAGCACTAGGGCCCATCTCATCAACTAGCCCCGCCTCCAAAATTTTAGATCTTGTGTCTATAGCAGAAAGAATTATTATTAGTCAGTTGGTTAAAGAAAGGAGATGAAGTCATGGATAGTGATGAAAGGACTTTGACAAACCTAGCAGAATGAATGATGGAATGAGTAATCAAACAATTGATTAGTTAATTGGTTATCTTGCAAGCCAATTATAAAAACGAAATTTGTTTATGGTATTATAATTTTATTGTTGCAGTTTAAGCTTTCTGATATTTAGATTTATATTAGTCCTGATTCACACTATGTTGGGTTTAATATATTTATTGAAACTAAATAGTTTTGTGCATTCAGTCTGACACTTTCTCATTTCTTTCACTCCACTGATTTTCACCACAAAATAATAATAATAATAATAATAAGGAACTGAAAATTATTTGAGAACAATCCCTGGCCTACCGTCCATGCAAGAAGTGCAAAAGATTATTTTAACTGGTATGTCACACATATTGAGAAGAGCATTGCTGATGTGAGAACAGTTATTATCCCCACCTGTATTTTTATTTATTTATTTACATAACTTCATTTCATTTTGAAAATGAACAATCTGATGTGTTTAGCTTAATGGCCTATCGATGTATACTGTGAGCTTCTTTGCCCTAAGTGTTGGGAAGACACTCGGTAAGAAATGGAAACCAAATTGAAAGAAGAAAAACTAATAATAATAATAATGATTTCTTTTACTGGCTACAAGGGCCCAAGACATGGAGGACAATATCGAAGCACGAGTTACAGCACACAAAAAAAAAATCCACAACAAAACAAAAATTACAAAAACATTTGAGGTTAACATCGATCAAGGGGAGGTACTACCACATTAAAGAATATAACAGGATATTTAATAGAAAGTAGAGAAATAAATAATAAATAAATAGAATCCCCAATAGTGGAGCAGTCCACTTAAGGTAATATGGGGTAAATCCCAAACAAAAATCCCAGATTACTCTGCCATCTCCAAGGCATGGGAAAGTGCCCCATAATAATTTTTTTTAGTAAAGGCACAAGGCCTGAAATTTTCAAGCAGATAATTATTGAGTATTTCCATTTTCTTTCCTTTCAAGGTCACATAAAGCGGACTGGAACTTTTGATCCTCAAGATTCTGCCATGTTTACAAAAGATCTGAATTTAAAGGTAAAGTAACTTTCTTTTGATACTCAAATTTCATGTAACTCCTTTGGTATCTTTATATGTCAAGAAATGTCTAGAGAAATTTCTTTATATATATATAGTAGAATAAGAAATACAAAGTCCCTGGTACAGTATTATATATTTGAAAAAAATTAATAGAAATGGCTTTTCTGATCATTTTTCCACTTTAATAAATTAGATGTTTATAAGTTTACAAAAGGTGACTCCGATGGGAAATTTTTGCTTAAAAGTGGTCTTCAAAGAGAGAGAGGGAGCACTAGAAATGCAGTGTCTGAAAATCTGATAGGGGGTAACACTGGGCAGATATGGTATTTTTACACCTTTTACCATAAGAGAATTTTTTCTCCACAGGGAACTGCAGTGAATTTTGGATTCAATCCCACTGCATGGTACCTCAAACAAGTGTCTTCTACTATAGCCCCAAAACAAGAATGAATGTCTTTGAAGTGGGTTTGTTTCCAGTCTTCTGATGAAAATATGTTTGTCCATGAGAAATATTACTGTTTGGAAACAGGTGATAGTTGGCAACAAGAAGGACATTTGACTATAAAAGATCTGCCTCGCCACACTCCATCTAACCTATGTGAACATGGAAGATTGGATCTTAAAATGATGATGATTATGACATATATAATTATTAATTTTTTAGTGTATATTGTAATTCTTTGGTTCAATTCTTTTGCTTCAAACATTTCTAGGAGACTCACAATTTGGATAAAGCACGGAAGCTAACTGTTGGTGCTCAGTTCAAGGTAAGAGTGTTTTTTTTTTTTAATTTTGATCTTGCATATTGTTCATGTGGAATCTTGATTGAACAGTTGGTCTGTAAGCTGGAAGGTTAATAGTACTAATCTTATCATTGGTGCTCTACTGATCATAAGACTATTATCTCTAAATCTATCTAAGTAACTCTAAATATGTTTTAATTCCTTAGTAGAACTCAGCTTTTTTTTTTTCACTTTTAGCTCTGAGATCAAATTTTGTGTAGATATGACAGTACAGTTGAGAAACTTGGTTTGCTGTCATGTGGTTTTGAGTTCAGTTCTACTGTGTGACACCTTGGACAAGTGTTTTCTTCTCTAGCTCCGGGCTGACTAATGCTCTGTCAGGAATTTGGTAGATAGAAACTGCATGAAAGCCTGTCTTATTCTTTTACTAGTTTCAGTCATTTGACTGTGGCCATGCTGGAGTACCACCTTTAGTCGAACAAGTCAACCCCAAGGACTTATTCTGTGTAAGCCTAGTGCTTATTCTATCAGTCTCTTTTGCCAAAATGCTAAGTTACAGGGACATAAACACACCAACATCAGTTGTCAAGCGATGGTGGGGGTGACAAACAGACACACATGCATATACATATATATATATATATATATATATATATATGTATATATATATATACGACAGGCTTCTTTCAGTTTCTCTCTACTAAATGCTCTCACAAGGCTTTGGTTGGCCCGAGTAGAAGACACTTGCCCAAGGTACTTCAGAGTAGAACTGAACCCGGAACCATGTAGTTGGTAAGCAAGCTACTTACCAAACAGCCACGCCTGTGCCTAT
>NC_068982.1:33992684-34001338 GCF_001194135.2 Octopus bimaculoides
CTTCGTAGGATTTTCGAGCAAGATCGTTGCCAGTGCCCCTGGACTGGCTCTTGTGCGGGTGGCACATAAAAGACACTATTTCAAGCATGGCCGTTGCCAGTACCGCCTGACTGGCCTTCGTGCGGGTGACATGTGAAAGCACCCACTACACTCTCTGAGTGGTTGGCGTTAGGAAGGGCATCCAGCTGTAGAAACTCTGCCAAATTAGATTGGAGCCTGGTGTTGCCATCCGGTTTCACCAGTCCTCAGTCGGATCGTCCAACCCATGCTAGCATGGAAAGCGGACGTTAAACGATGATGATGATGATGATGATATATATTATTTGTGTTTCATGGACAATTGGTGTTGGTTTATTAACTGTTTGACAAAACAGATCTATAAAATAAGTTCCAGGCTTATAAATAAGTACTGGGATTAATTTACTCAACTAAAACCTTTAAGGTGCTGTCCCAGCATGGTTTCATAATCCAATGACTGAAACAAGTAACAGATAAAAGAATATAATGATAATTTGAAGAGACATTCTTTTGGCATCAATAGGAACTAATAAACTATTGCTAGAAACATTTAATTTGCATAAGTCAAACAGTAGACAATATTGACTGTACTTGCATGAAATAAATCAATGTTGATTGACTGGTTGATTAATTACTTTAATTCCTGATCAATATTGAATATATCTTGCAACATGATGGATACATAGTAATGGAGATGAATTTATGATCTATATTTTATTATGTGAAGGTGCATAGCTCAGTGCTTAGAGCATCTGGCTCAATGGTTAGAGCATTGGGCTTGCAATCATGAGGTAGTGAATTTGATTCCTGAACCGGGCTGTGTTTTATTCTTGAGCAAGACACTTTATTTCATGTTGCTCCAGGTCATTCAGCTGTAGAAATGAGTTGCAGACTTACTGGTGCTAAACTGTATCAGCCTTTGCCTTTTCCTTGGATAGCATTGGTGGTGTGGAGAGGGGAGGCTGATATGTATGGGTAACTGCTGGTCTGCCATCAACAACCATGCCTGGACTTGTGATTTGGAGAGGAACTTTCTAGGTGCATGCCATGGTCATTCATAAACAAAGGAGGTCTTTACCCTTTTTGTTTTTTATTAATTAAAGTGACAACTTGGCAGAATTAAAGTGGGAACTTGGCATGGGGAAAAAATGCTTTAGGACCTTTGTTCAAGCACTTTATGTTCTGTATTCAAACCCTACAGATATCATCTCTGCCTTTCATCTGTCTGGAGCCAATAAAATAGAGTACCACTCAATTACTAGGGTTGATGTAATCAACTAACGTCCTCCCTTCTAAATTGCTGGCCTTGTGTTTCAATTAGAAACCATTAGTTATCTCTTTTGTTACAGTTGAATCACACTGCCTTTAATTTAGTAAAATAACTTTGTCATTACTAAGCTGTTGATTGAAACATAAATTAACATGAAATTTCAAAGGAAGGTTTTAATTTAGATCACTTTAAAACATGAAGCTTGTATCTCAGAGCCAGAGGCGGTCTCAGGTGGGTTGGTATCAAAAGGGTTGAAATCCTGCATCAAATTTGTATTTAGTAACTTGAATACAAAAGTCATCCTTTGCTTTAATCCACCTTTGATAATGTAATATTTAGTGTTAAATGTTAGCCGTGTAAGGAAGGGTTGCTTCATCTTATTAAATAAGGAAAATGACTAAGCCAAATATTAGTTTTTACTTGTAATGCATGTCCTTTATGGTTTTGATCACAAATTTAGATATTTCTATCTTGTATTTTGCTTATATTGTCCTGTTTATATTTTTAGAATTCTTTGGTTGTTTTAATGGAAAGGATGAGTATTTCTGTTCCAATTTTCATCCGATGCTTGAAGCCAAATCACGAGAGGAAACCAAACATTTTTAATGAGAAATACATTCTAACACAGGTATTTACTAAAAGTCAACTTTAACAATCAATAAGGTTTTATTGAGTTGTAATACCTCACCAATTTATTCATTTAGATGCACGAAAAGCAGAGAAATTTTGATATTTAAAGAGTATTGGATGAGAAGGAGGACATCTACAAATTATTCTACAATGAGAGTAAAAAAAAAGGTTTTGAGCCAATGCCTACATGGTTAAGAAGCTAGCTTTGAAATTACATGGTTTTGAGTTCACTTTCACTGTACAGTACTTTGGGCAAGCATCTTTTACTATAGTTCTGGGTCAATCAATCCCTTGTGAGTAAATCTAGCAGATGAAAACTGTGTGGAAGCCTGTTGTATATATGTGTGTGTTTGTGTTTGTCCTCTCCCACATCACAAGCAGTGTTAGTTTGTTTATGTCCCTGTAGCTTAGTGGTTCAGCAAAAGGGACCAGTAGAATAAGTGTCAAACTTAAAAGTTAAGTACTAGGGTTGATTTATTTGGCTAAACCCTTCAAGGTAGTGCCCCAGCTTGGTCACAGACCAATGAGTGAAACAAGTAAATGGTAAAAGATACGTGTTGCTTTTGATTACCTTTGATTCAGCAGACATGCTTAAAAACCTTCCAGCCATGACTATCCTGTCGAGGTTTTTTTTTTGTCAATGATGATGTGTTTAGAACTACATTTTTCTTCTAATGTATCTGTTCTTTTGTAAATCAGTAAGATGTAGTTTAAGGTCAATTAGTCTGTTATTTATAGCAGGTCACATGAGGACACCCTCATTGGTTGAGGACATTGAGTATTTGTCTTGTTTTTAAATGTGAAAATAATTATTTCAACATAATCACACTTAATTACACACTAAAGATGATGATAATTTTAAAATTTCGTCATAAATCTCCATAAGGCTGTATTTATTCTTTGAAATCATCATCATCATTATCATTATCGTTTAACGTCCGTTTTCCATGCTGGCATGGGTTGGACGGTTCGACTGGGGTCTGGGAAGCCAGGAGGCTGCACCAGGCTCCAGTCTGATCTAGCAGTGTTTCTACAGCTGGATGCCCTTCCTAACACCAACCACTCCAAGAGTGTAGTGGGTGCTTTTTACATGCCACCGGCACAGGGGCCAGAGGGGGCTGACAATGACCATGATCAGTTGGTGCTTTTTATGTGCCACTGGCACAGAAGCCAGTCAAGGTGGCACTGGAATCAGCCACATTTGGATGGTGCTTTTTACGTGCCACCGGCATGGGGATCACAACTACAATTTCCATTTGATTTTGCTTTTGATGGAATTGACTCAATAGGGCTCCACAAGCATGGCATATCACCCTACGATCCAAGGTACTTTTGAGTGGGCTGGTTATGTGTCACTGGTGTAGGTTACAACTGTGAACTCACTTTATTTGCTGGGTCTTCTCAGTCACAGCATATCTCCAGAGGTCTCGGTCTTTTGTCATTGCATCTGTGAGGCCCAACGTTCAAAGGTCATGCTTCACCACCTCATCCCATGCCTTCCTGGGTCTCCCTCTACCCCGGATTCCTTCCACTGTTTGGGAGTGGCACTTCTTCACACATCTCTCCTCATCCATCTGTCGTAGTACATGACCATATCAGCGCAAACGTCTCTCTTGCACACCACATCTGATGCTTCTTATGTCCAGGGCGTTTACACTCTGTTGCGTGTGCACACTGACATTATACATCCAGCGGGTCATGGTAGCTTCATTTCTTTCGAGCCTACGCATGTCTTCAGCAGTCACAGCCCATGTTTCGCTGCCGTGAAGCATGGCAGTTCACATACATGCATTGTACAATCTACCTTTCACTCCGAGTGAGAGGCCCTTTGTCACCAGTAGGTGTAGGAGGTTTCTGAACTTTGCCCAGGCTATTCTTATTCTCGTGGTAACACTCTCTGAACATCCACCCCCACTACAGACTTGGTCACCTAGATAGCAGAAGCTATCAACTACTTCTAGTTTCTTCCCCTGGCATGTGATGGAACCTGTTTTCTGAGCATCTGTGGTGTTTATTGCCCCTGTGCATCTGCCACACACGAAAGCTGTCTTCCTGGTTAATCTTCCTTTGATGTTACTGCACCTCTTATGTGTCCATAGCTTACACTGGATACATCTTATGGAGTTTCTACCTTCACCTTTTCTTAGATCAAACAGGGCCACCTACCTGATGTGTTTGCCTTCCTACTTACTTGAATTTTGGTTTTTGCAACATTGACTGTAAGGCCCTTCAATTCTAAACCTTGCTTCCACACCTGAAATTTCCTCTCTAGTTCTGATATTGATTCTGCTATGAGGGCCAGGTCATCAGCATAGAGGAGCTCCCATGGGCGACCTGTCTTAAATTCCTCTGATATTGCCTGGAGGACTATGATGAATAAAAGGGGGCTAAGGGCTTCTACCTGGAATGCTTCACTATACTCATTGCCAACCCTAACCTTATTAACGGCATGTCTGTACAGGGCTTGTACAACCCTTATTAACTATTCGTCAATCCCCAGTTTCCACATCACCCACCAGATAAGAGATTGTTGGACCCTGTCAAAGGCTTTCTCCAAGTCCACAAAAGCCAAGTATAGGGGTTTATCTTTGGCTAGGTATTTCTCCTGCAGTTTCCGTATCAGGAATATAGCATCAGTGGTGCTTCTACCTGACACAAAACTGAACTGCATCTCATCTAAGCAGACTCTCTCCCTAATCAGTTGGTCTATGACCCTCTCTGTGGCCTTCATCACCTGATCCAGCAGTTTGATACCCCTGTAATTATTTCTATCTAAAGCATCACCTTTACCCTTGTAGCAGTTGACTAAGGTGCTGCTATGCCAGTCATTGGGTATGACTCCATCATGAACTACCTAGTTTACAATGTGGGTGACTAGGCCATAGCCCACACCACCAGATGTTTTAAGCATCTCAGCAATGATTCCTGATGGGCTGGGGGCTTTTCCTGGCTTCATACCCTTAGTTGCTTTATCTACCAGGGTGCTGTCTATTCAGATAGCTGGTCCCTCAACTGGGTCAACATTTGACAGGCTCTCCTCCTCCCAATCTTTCTCCACGTTCAGCTGTCTTTCATAATGGCATCACCAAGCCTCTTTCTATGCAGAATCATTAAATGTAAGTGCACCATCATCCATGCAGACACATTTCTCTCTTATGACATCACAATTTTCTCTCACATCCAGTCTTGCAATCCGAAATACTTCAGTTCTTTGGTCCTCACATCGCTGGACATTGGCAAAATTCTTTTCCACTTTGCCCTTGGCTATGTATATCTGATGCCCAGCCTCCCTTTTGGCTATCTGGTACAGTTCCCTGCTACCCCCACCATTCCAGGCTTTCCAGGCCTGTTTCTTTGCTCTAATGGCTTTGTCTACTGTATTATTCCACTACCATGTTACTCTAGGTCTGGAAGGGACTTTGCACCATCCGCAGACTTGATCTGTGGCGCTCAGTAAGTAGGAATTTCCAGCTACCGTCTATGTCCGAGGTCTGTAGTTCTTCCTCCCTCTCATTAAATTTCTTGATAAGGATGTCTCTAAATCTCTGACCATGTGAAGCATTCTTTAGTTTCTGTTCACAGGGATCCCCAAGAATTCTGATATTAGTGGCAAGCAAAGCCATACTGAAGACAGGTAAAATGATGTCAGTAGAATTGATTAGAGAGTGCTGATTCTGTTACATTTTAGTCTTAAAGTGTGCAGTGGTGTTATTAATAAAGTTTACATAACAGACTGGGAAAAATGATGTTTGCAAAGCAAATTGGGTTGTGGTTTTAATAGTGTTTGTATAGCAAAGAGGGACATGATATTGTTATTTATGTTTATATAGAAAACTAGGTAATTGTATAAATTATTAATAAATCATTACATGGACCTAAGTATTTAAGGAGTGGAATGTACAATTTCCTGTAAGTCAGACTGCCTCATGACCTTTACCTTTTGTCCTTCTGGATTCAATGGAATAAGTACGATTTGAGCACTAGGGTTGATGTAATCAACTAGCTATTCCTCTCCTTAAAAATTGTTGGCCTTATGCCTGCAATAGAAAGGATTATTATTATTATTGTTATTGTTATTTACTTTTAATCTGCATGTTTGTTGCAATCACTTGCTGAGACACACCCAGCACCCTAAGGCAAGTGAAGGATAAGAGATGTACTGTATAACTGAAAAGTTGGGGAGGGGAAGTGGCAGGGGTAGTAGTGAAATATCTGCATGTCATACTATGCAGACATTTAAATTGGTAGGGTTTTTCTAAGAATGTGGGCAGTACTTGTCAGCAGAATCTTTTGGATTTCTCTAAGACATGGATTTCCTGGGATGTTGTTTAGATGTCTCTGACATCTGTTTTTTATCATACCTAGGACACCTACAATAGCAGGAACAGTTTTTGTTTTAAGATGCCATATCTTTTGTATTTCAATTTTTAGGCTCTTATATTTACTAAGTTTGTCAAATTCCTTTACAGATATATTTTTGTCAGTAGGAACACTTACATTTATTATCTACAAGTATTTTCTTCCCTGTCTTTAATAATTATGTCAGGTCAATTAGCCTGGATCATTCTGTCAGTGTTGATTGAAAAATCCCAAAGGATAGTGATATTTTTACTTTTAACGACTAGCTCAAGATTATGTTCATACCAGTAAGCAGGAGTGCTGATTTTTGTAGTGTTTACATATTTTCCAATGTAAATACTATCTTACCCTATTGTGGCAATTTTTGCTTTTGCTTGATATCTGCAGAGGACATCCAGAAACAAGCTGGTCTATTGTTTTATCAATGCAGAATCTGCATTTAGGATCAGTACCGTTTTGAAGAACGTTAGCCTGGTGTTATTATTATTATTATTATTGAGTGAGAGAGCAGTGCATGCCATCAAAGTGACACTGGAGTAAAATATATGAAGCCCAATATACCCATCATGAATACCCATCTGATAAGGGTACACCAGGCACATGCATCACAACCATATGTGTGCGACATGGTGATCTCATATCAAGATAAACAGCGCATAACCTCGCAGATGGGGCCCAGTTAGAATTTTCTTCAGGTCGGGTAGCCCATCTTGCTCAAAAGGTCCCTGAATAAGGTTTGTTTAAGGATGTTGAGCAAAATGCCCATGTTTCCAAAGGTAAATTATTCAAACCCCAAAGAATTCCTCTCAACACATGGCTATGATGCTCCCCCACTACTTCTGCTCATGATCAGAGATGCACATATCGTCAGCCACTAAGGGACATGCTCAACCGGTTAAGGTCAAACAACTGACAAGCAAATCTGTGGTATTAAACAGAATATTTGCTGTAGCCCATCTTTTTATACCACAACAAAACAATGTACATGATAACATTTCCAATCAATTAAGATCAGAAGTGTTATCATGTACATTGTTTTTATTATTATTATTATTATTATTATTATTATTATTATTATTATTATTATTATCATTAATATCCTTAATCTTATCAAAAAGAATTCAGTTTGAATACGTATTCTAACAATTTCTTTGATGCGATATGTATCTACTCCTTCACTATAGCTACAATATACAGGAGTTCTGGAAACTACCAAAATCCGGCGAGATGGCTTTGCTGTGCGACCTACTTTCCCAGAATTTGTTGGCAAGTAAGTAAATGATTTATCATTCCTTTTTTATTAACTTGCAGCAGAATCGTCTTTATATTGTGACTGTTTAACTTTGAGTTATCAATTAACTATGCAATGTCATGATAGCCTTGTGTCGTCATAAGTAGAATCAAATTACACTGCTTTTGACTGGTAATATTAACTATGTTAATACTGTGTTAAGTGTGTTGTTCAGGCTATATAGTTGTTTCAATTCAGCTTATAGTATCAAGTCCAGTCTCTGTTGATCATTTAAATTTTAGCATTTGTTTATCTAATACTTGAAATTTGGTTTATGTTTGGTTTCTGTTGCCAGATACAATATATTGATTGCTGATTTGAGTCTGCCAAACACTAAATCAAGCTGCCTGAAGATACTGAAAAAATGTAAAATAGAGGGTTTCCAAATAGGGTAAGTATATCATCATCATCATCATCATCATCAGAATTTTGGATAATTGTTTATTTTCAGATCTTTCATATTTTTTTTGAGAAATTCATTATGATTGATTTATTTACAGAAAATTATGCCTTTTATCTCTATATCTGAGATAGCTGAACAAAATCTATGGATCTTTTTTAAAATGGGGGCCACATTTTTCATTAATGTTTTACGTAGTGTTTTTGGTACCGAAAGACTTTCAAACTTCGTATACTTATCTATTTTGTGTTATAGAACAGAAAAATATTTTTGTATTCGAATTTATTTCATGTCAAAAATTGTCTTATTTCGATAATTTCAACCAATCACTGACAAGTATTCAGTTGTTTACATTTACTCCTTTGTATGATTAAGCAATGTAAAGCATATTTAATCTCCATACCTTCATTTTATTTGCTTTTTTCATTTTAAATTTGCTTTAACCCTAACCCTAACCCTAGGGTTAGGGTTAGGGTTAGAGTTAGGGTTAGGGTTAGGGTTAATTGTTTCAGAATCGTTTGTTTATGGAGTTGGCACTTAATGTATATCGGCTGAATGGACGTCAGTGATTGGTTGAAATTACAGAAATACGACAACTTTAACATGGAATAATTTATGGATTTCTTTTTTTTTTAAGAAGACTAAGAGAAAAAGATGTTTTATATGACACATTCTACCAGTGTTCC
>NC_068982.1:34004289-34005138 GCF_001194135.2 Octopus bimaculoides
CACACACACACACACACACACACACACACACACACACACACACTCATACACACACTTACACATACAAACATACACACACATATAGATTCAAAATAACAAAGAACATTCTGTTCCTAATTCAACTCCAGATTTTTTCAACTAACTCAGATATATATAAAAGCATAAACTGTAGATAAATCATTCATGATGAATCTCTCAAAATTAGGTGAAATGACTAAATAATTAATTACCTAAAAATCTGACTACCTCCTTTTTCTTTATAATAAAAATCTGCACACCAAACAATCTATACATACATACATGCATGCATGCATGCATACATACATACATACATCCATACATACATGGGGCTATAGCAGAAGACACATACCAAGTTACCACACAATGGGACTGAACCCAGGACTATGTGTTTTGGAACCAATTTTCTTACCACACAGCCACACCTGCACCTATATATATATATATATATATATATATATATATATATATATATATATATGTATGTATGTATGTATGTATGTATGTATACATATGTATGTATCTATGTATATATATATATGTATGCATGTGTATATATATATGTATGTATATATGTATGTATATGTATATATATATGTATAAATATATGTATGCATTTGCCATGATAGATCACTAACTATTACACACATTTTTTTCTCTCCTTGTTTCTTTCCATGTTCCTTTCTGTAGAAGAGCGTAGGCTCGAAATGTTAAAGACTTTCTCAATTCCCAAGCGTTATACTAATACATTTATTTGTTTTCAACACCACCTATCTTTGTCTGTTGTTTTTTGTGAATTTTCCCTATATATATATATATATATGTATGTAT
>NC_068982.1:34005531-34010531 GCF_001194135.2 Octopus bimaculoides
CATATACATCTATATATATATACATCTCTATATATATACATTACAATAGAGAGATGTTATATGTATGTATGTATGTATGTATGTACGTATGTATGTATGCATGTATGTATGTATATGTATGTATGTATATGTATGTATATGTATGTATATGTATGTATAATAGTATGTATATGTATATATGTATAAATATATATATGCATCTATAATTTATATATATATATATATATGTATGTATGTATGTATGCATGTATGTATGTATGCCTGTATATATGTGAGATAATAGTTCCACTTAATAGTTTCAGTATTAATAGTGAAACTATTAAAGTATCTGACAATACAATAGCGAGATATTATTGTTTCATTTTTGACACAATACTAGAATAGTGGAAGAGATAAAAGATTGCTCTGGGCTTGCATTAGGCAAGAAATTGAAAATGTTTTTGGCCCATGACACTACTTGGACCCTATGTAAGGTATGTATAAAATTTGAATGAAATCGGTTGTGTACTTCTCGAGTTTCAGGGATTCATACAGACAGACGCACACACACACACACGCATACACATTCTCATCTTTATATATATAGATTATTAATAATAATAACAATCAGGAAATATTAATAGTAAGAACGACAATGATAGGCGTGGTGATAAAGTAGCAGGTATAGTAGTAAACCAATGAAGTAGGAATGACCAAACTAGAAACATTAATTACAGTAAATTGATCTTAAGAACTTAAAAGTGATGAATAGTAGTATAGCCTACATTTATGGTAATTAATTCCTCCCTTTGACCGGTATGGTCAAAAGGTTAATTCAAGCTAATTTTTCTAGTTGGAATTATTTTCCATTTTGAAGAAATCCAAATAGTAGTCAAAATGCACTGAAGAAACCTTTGATGGATCATAACGAACTCCAAGATGATGCACCCTGATAGCAGCGGAAACGTTATGTTAGTGAAAATATAAGAAACTGAATGACTGCATAAATAAGAAATTGGATATTCTCTATTCTCTGTTTTTCTTCAACTGATTCAGTATGTATGTATGTATGTATGTATGTATGTATGTATGTATGTATGTATGTACGTATGTATGTATGTATGTATGTATGTATGTATGTATGTATATGTGTATGTATGTGTGTGTGTGTGTGTCTGTATGTATGTATATGTGTGTATGTATGTGTGTGTGTGTGTATATATATATATATATATATATATATATATATATATATATATATATATATATATACCAAAATTACATAGAAATATCTTTTTTTTTTATTCAATATATATTTATACATCATCATCATCATCATCATCGAAAGCGGACGTTAAACGATGATGATGATGATGATGATGTATAAATATATATTGAATAAAAAAAGATATTTCTATGTAACTTTGGTAAATATATCTGTTATTTCCATTTTTGCATAATTTAGACGACAGTTTATTCACCGCACCCTGTATATATGTATATATATATATATATATATATATATTTATGTGTGTGTGTGTGTGTAATAAATATAAATTATAATAAAATTTGAAATACTGAGTGGTCCTGTCACACTGTGAGCCTTTAAAATGTCACATCTTTAGCTATTGCCTAAAATCACTCCTGAACATAAGTGAGTACTCTTGCTCTCTGGATAGCATTGGGAACAACTTCCCTGTTACCCTCTCTAATGCTGTCAAAAGATTTCAGCTCTCCACTGCAAGCTAACAAACTCTAGTTCATTATATTCTGCTCTTACTTCAGTTAATTGTATTTTAGTTAGTTGTACTCTGCTCTCATTCTAGTTAGTTGTATTCTAGCTAATTGCACTCTAGTTAGTTATATCCTTCTCTCACTCTAGTTAGTTCTTCCTGAATTAGTTACACTCTGCTCTCTCTTTTTAAAACTTTTGAGCTGTAGTTTATTCCATATCTAGCTAAATTGATTGAACTAGCAACATATAAGCATTATGGTCACTGGTCTATATCAGAACTAAGGATGGGATATGAATACTGACCTTTTAGCAATAACGCAGTTAGCTATGAATCTAACATGTATAGTTCACCCTACCAATCATTATCTTGCAGCGTTATATTTTAAGTATGGTCTATACTTATATAGCTTTAGATATGAAATTATAACATGATATTGTGTGAGGTATTTATGATCAAAATGTTATCTCTATTTATGGCATGTTATAAAGATGTCAAAAGGACAGTCTTATTTAGTAAAGTTTAGTTTTATGAACATATGGTAAGTACCGAGTGAAGTGTTACTGAGATACTGGAGAAGCAATTAAATATAAATGATTACAGGGTAACTATTCAAAACTTGCTGACATATTGCAGAAACCTTAAAATATGAGATGAGACAATAGATTAGCAATTAGAGGAGAATTACACCTTACTGCATAGGAACCAGATATTCTTGATTTTGTGCATGTACACTTGAGACACAGAAACAGAGTTAGTTCATTTTTGACAGTGAAGTACTTTCCAGAATCCCCCACATTTTATATGGTGTAGTGGTTAGTCCACATTACTTAGTAAGGAGCTTAGGGCCAGTTTCCTGGTTTCTCTGGTGTATATCTTTCCTGGACAGGATGCCAGTCCATCACAGGATTACTCATTTTTTCTAGCTGAGTGGACTG
This sequence comes from Octopus bimaculoides, assembly GCF_001194135.2. Classification (NCBI taxonomy): domain Eukaryota; kingdom Metazoa; phylum Mollusca; class Cephalopoda; order Octopoda; family Octopodidae; genus Octopus; species Octopus bimaculoides. The sequence goes on from NC_068982.1 coordinate 34,008,182, forward strand.
GAGTGACATGCATTGAAGTGTTTTTCTCAAGAACACAACTTATTGCCCAATCCAGGAATTGAAACCACACTCTTATGATCATGAGTCCAACACCTTCACTAGTAAGCCATACACCTCCTTGTTTGTACTACTATGATGTAGTTCACACATTTTATTTTTACTGGCCAATAGATAGAGTCTGCATGAATTGATTTGCATATGATTATCATGGTGATTATGTTACTAGCAAAAATTCAATCAGTGCAATAAGGGTTAAGCTGTTGGTGGTGTTAGTGGGAGTGTTGGCAGTTACGATAAAGGCAGGGTGGTTATGATAATGATGAAGAAGAGGAGGAAAATGATAGTAGTAGGGGGTAGTTATGAGGATGATATTGGTCGTAGTGATGGTAATGGTAGTAGTGTTGATAGTGATGGTGGTAGTAGCAGTGGCAGGTGGGGGAATGGTAGAGATGATAATGATTTCAAACTGGCACAGTGACACAAATTTGGTGGGGAATATGGGAATAGATGATTATATGACCCCAGTACTTGTCTGATACTTATTTTGTCAGTCTTGAAAGGATGAAATGCAAATGATAGTACTGATAATGATGGTGGTGGTGGTGGTGGTGATGATGATGATGACGACAATGACATTGATGACAATTGATGTCAACAATGATGACAATAATAACAAATTCTCTGATGGTATCCTTGCTTATTGTCTGCATCAATAAGAAGAATTTTGTGAGACTGAAGTCTTTGAAGTGAATGTAAAAGAATATATTTTTGAACAATAACTTCTCATTTGTCTTCCTTTTCTATATCGTCAGAAAAACTCGAGTATTCTTGAAGTATGCACATATAGGACAGCTAGATGATGAAATGAATACTGTTAATTCAGCTGCAATCCAGGTGCAACGAGGTAAATTATCAATTTATTAAGATATCTGAAATTCAAAATTCTAATAACACATATAATATGATAACACTCGATTGAAGTCAAACCAATTACTTTAGTATAAATTTAGTAATTTTCTTTCTTTCTGTCTATCTATCTACCTATCTATCTGTCTGTCTATCTATCTATCTATCTATCTATCTATCTATCTATCTATCAGTTTGTCTGTCTATTGATACACACACACACACACACACACACACACACACATATATATACATATATATATGCATATACATATATACATATTTATAAATATATATACATACATGATGATGATGATGATGATATATACATACATCTAGATGCTTTCTCACACACACACACATATGCATATACATATATATAAACATATACAAACATACACATATTTATGAATATATATGACGATGATGGTAATGTGTGTGTGTGTGTGTGTGCTCAATCAATAATAGGCTGTTGAGGATGTTGTTATATTGCAGTAAATCTAAATGGGATTGACTTGCATGCATAAATTTTACATCTGTTCATACATTAATTGTACCCAACAGCTTTTTATCAGGACAGACATCATTAAACATATAATTACATAATTGATTACTTTCTAATTAAATTAATTCAAATTAAATAAATTGAAAAGTTGTGTTGACTCAAATTAGCAGGAATCTTGTGCTATGACACAACATTACAATTAATGCAACTTAATTTGAATTATTTAATTAAGTATCAGAATTATGTAATTATACATTTAATGATGCTTATCTTAATGAAACAGCTGTTGAGTAGAATTAAATATGAACAGATGTAAAATTGTGTGGAATTTATGCTTTTTCACATTTATGCTATATATTTTGTAAGGAAAAGAAAAAAAGACAGTACTTTTGTTTGAGGCTATTTTTGTCTGTATGATTAGCTGGGAGAGAAAGTGTAAAACAGAGAAAAAAGAAAGATTGTAAATAAAATATGGCTTGTAATTTCAACCTAGTTGGTCTCATCAGTTTTTATGCATAAGCTTCTTTGAACCATCCATGCTAGACTGTATAGATTTTGTTTTCCGATCTGGTATGGATTGGACGAAACTCCATGAGATAGTATTCTGTGACCAGAATGCCTTGTCTAATACCAACTCTTATTTTATATTTGAAAACAAAGTACTTATTTCACATCTTTACATGTCAAACAAAGTGAATCGTTAGACATTTTGTTTATACCAGAAGATAAATAACTTCACTGTTGCCCAAGTAGTGTCAATCCAAATACAAGCAGAGACAAGCATGTGCACACTCACTCATATATAATCATCTTTTAAGTATATTTATTACTCATAACCCATTCAATATTGGTATTCTAGTATTTACTGTCAAGCTGTCAATTTTGTAACATTAAGTAAATGAGTTGTGCCTTATACAATTTTATTTACCTTTTAATAAT
>NC_068982.1:34013031-34015380 GCF_001194135.2 Octopus bimaculoides
GCCCACACTTCATCTTTGAAATCAGTTGATTGGTTTGTCAAAACTCAGGTGGATGAAGTGAAAAACACTTCAGGAGATTTTGCAGTTTGGTTTCATGGCATTATAAGTCGCAGGTAAATCTGTAATCTTTATCATTAAATTTCTTTTTTGAAAAATGTTATATCCTGAATAAATTTGGAGTTTGCTTTATTCTTTCAGTTTTGATTTACATATTTACAGTTGCATAAAATTTCCATTTTAGGCATAAACTTATGAGGGAAATTATTAAAAAAACATCAGAGTCAGTACATTTACCCTAAGCTCCCAATCAATCAGCTTAGTGTGGTTGCCTTTATTATATAATATGTTTAAACACAGTATAATTACCACAGTCAAGGTTCATGGTCAAGTGGTTAAGATGTGGCACTAACAATTGCAAGAATGTGGTTTTGATTCTCCAACTGGCAGTATGTTGTGTTTGTGAGCAAAACACTTCATTTCATATTGCTCCAGACCACTCAGTTGCAAATGGTTTACCCTGTGATGGACTGGTGCCTCAGTCAGGTGGAATGTTGACCTGCCCACCTAATCAATGAGGTGGCATCGTTTGAAAGCTACAACAATGCAAGGAAGTGTCTTGTGACCAGTGATGTATTACCACATCCAACAATCTGGTTGATACGATACAATAATAGTTACCACAGCTGAATAGATTAGAAAATTAAAACCACGTGAGTTACAAGAAAAAAATGAGCCTGTAAGCAAGTTGTAAATAAAGGTAACTGAAAAAAACTTGTAAATATATTAATGGGAACATAATGGAGATAAAAGACAACATATTTTAACTATTTAACCTACTCAAACTATACAACAGTTCATACATATAGCATGCTAATCAGTCAGCTTATATTTATTAGATTACACCACTGAAATATCTTATTATATTGTATACTCAAGATTAAAAACCATAGATTAATTAAAAATCAAAGCTACATCCATATTTCACAGATGGAGTTAAAACATGAAATAATATTTTTTTTTTTTTCAGAAAATCAGAAGAACTATTAGAGAATTGTTGTCTTGGGGCTTTTCTTGTGAGAGTCAGTGAAAGTCGATTTGGTTACTCCTTATCAATCAGGTAAGGATAGTTCTGTTTAATTCTCAATATACTTTCAAAAACAATTGAAATAGTGGAGATGACATAAAAGATAGAGACAAAAAAACTAGGTATTGCTTTAAAATAATACCTAATATGTTGACCCCAGAGTCACTGCTCATGACAATATTGGCTAAGATTACTAGCATTATTCTAGAACAAGTCGTCGTCGTCGTTTAACGTCCGCTTTCCATGCTAGCATGGGTTGGACGATTTGACTGAGGACTGGTGAAACCAGATGGCTACACCAGGCTCCAATCTGATTTGGCAGTGTTTCTACAGCTGGATGCCCTTCTTAACGCCAACCACTCAGAGAGTGTAGTGGGTGCTTTTACGTGTCACCCGCACGAAGGCCAGTCAGGCGGTACTGGCAACGGCCACGCTCATCTTGCTCGAGAAACCTCATGTGTCACCCGCACAAGAGCCAGTCCAGGGGCACCAGCAACGATCTCGCTCGAAAATCCTACAACAATTATAAACATTTGTAATGAAATACATCTGAATCAGTTAATGACATAACTGTGTGTGTGAGTGCATGCATGTACATGTGTGTGTATGATGGTGGGGTGGAGAGAGAGTATGCATGCATATGTGTATGCATTTGTTTGCCAATTAGTTCTTTTCTTTAAAAAAAAAGTTAGTTTAGCTCAAACGGCACTGCACCTTACCAATAAAGTCAGTCACTTCAAGGGGAAGAAGTTAAGTGTACTGCTTGGTCCTTATCCAGACAGGAATATAGAATGTCTGAAATGCCAGACAAGATTACTCTTGAGCATTTTGCAGAGCTGCTAACTAGGACTACTGAACTATCAAACAAGAATAATTCGAGAAAACAAATGTTTCTGACTTTTGGTTCAAGGTCTGTGATGGCACCTGTGCCCAGCGTCGCCTTTCTGGCACTTGTGCCCGCGGCATGTGTAAGGACTTTCGAGCGAGATTTTTGCCAGTGCCCCTGGACTGGCTCTTGTGCAGGTGGCACATAAAATAAACCATTTTGAGCGTGGCCGTTGCCAGTACTGCCTGACTGGCCTTCGTGTCGGTGGCATGTAAAAAGCACCCACCACACTCTCTGAGTGGTTGGCGTTAGGAAGGGCATCCAGCTGTAGAAACTCTGCCAAATCAGATTGGAGCCTGGTGTAGCCATCTGGTTTCACCAGTCCTCAGTCAAATCGTCCAACCCATGCTAGCATGGAAAGCGGACGTTAAACGACGAT
>NC_068982.1:34016131-34023448 GCF_001194135.2 Octopus bimaculoides
CCCAGTGTTTGATTCACAAATCTTCCAAACTTTGATCCCCCATTTTGTGGGCTTTCCTGGCATATACTGTTTACACAAATAATCACGTGTTTTCACGAATGTACTAACGAAATTTGCTCGGATATTCTCATTTAAATATGAATAGGTGATTACGGGCGGTTTTGGGCGGCTTGGTCACATGAACCAAAATTCTTTTCGGGCTGCTTTGGGCAGTTTGGTAACGAAAGGGTTAAGTGCTCATATGGTTGTGAGTAAACACAGAAGCTCTCTCGGACCTCATGTCCTTGATTCAGAAAACCATTCAGATGTGAGAGCTAAAGAGAGAGATATCTGCACTAAAATTGGTCTGGTACTTTTGTCAACAACTCTGAAAGGTTTAAAGAAGCAGTGGACCTCACTAGGAATTGAATTAAGAGTGCTGGGAGCTCTAACAAATATTGCAAGCCACCCTATTAGCATTCTACTAAGTGTACTAATCACATGTCTTTTAAACTAATAATGTTTTTGAATTTTGGCACAAAGCCAGTAATTTTAGGGGCAAGAGGATTAATTATTTATATTGACCTCAGTATTTGACTGGTACTTTATTTTATTAACTCCAAGAGAATGCCAGGGGTGTAACCAGCCCACTTATGCATACCTTTCCTTCATTGGACACTAAACTCTGCTTGCGAAGACCTGTTGAGGCAAGTAAAATCAAAATCAAACCAAATTCGCAAATTTGATGACTGGTACCCGTGGCAGTGGAACGCTAAGAGCACCATCCAAGCGTGATCGCTACCAGAACAGCTGACTGGCACTTGTGCTGGTGGCACGTGAAAAAACATTCAAGCAAGGTCGTTGCCAGTGCCACTGGACTGGCTCCTGTGCAGGTGGCACGTAAAAAACACCACTTGAGTGTGGCTGCTGCCAGTACTGCCAGACTGGCCCTCATGCCGGTGGCATGTAAAGGCACTCACTACACTCTCGGAGTGGTTGGCATTAGGAAGGGCATCCAGCTGTAGAAACTCTGCCAAATCAGATTGGAGCCTGGTGTAGCCATCTGGTTCACCAGTCCTCAGTCAAATCGTCCAACCCATGCTAGCATGGAAAGTGGACGTTAAACGATGATGATGATGATATATATATATATTTTAAGGTTTTCATGTAAAATTTAAAGTAACTTTACTGCAGGTATGGCTGTGTGGCTAAGAAGTTTGCTTCCCAACCACATGGTTCTGAGTTCAGTTCCACTGAATTTTTACTATAGCTCTGGGCTGACCAAAACCTTGTGAGTGGATTTAGTAGATGAACACTGAGAGAAGACACCACACACATCTACAAGCACATGTATGCGTGCGCGTGCACACACACACACACACACACACCATCGTCATCATTACCATCATTTAACGTCAATGGCATGGGTTGGACTATTGTATATATGCATGTGCATGCGTGTGTGTGTACTTGTGTGTATGTACGTGTGTGTGTGTGAGTGCATGCATGTTTATGTTTGTGTTTGTCCCTTGAAAAGAGACTGATAGAATAAGTACCAAATTTTTTAAAATAAGTACTGGGGTCAATTTGTTTGACTAAATTCTTCAAGGTAGTGCCTCAGTATGACCACAGTTCAATGACTGAAAGAAAGAAAAGATGAATGATAATTGATAATTTAGTACTAAATGAAAAAAAAAGCAAAAAAAAAAACAAAATAAAAAATACAAAACTAAACATCTTTTTTAATTCATTTAATGTGTAAAAATTTCTTTGCATTGTTTCAACTTTCATAACTAAAACTTAAGGTCTGTCTTTATTTGTTTCTCAGAGATAAGACTCAGTTCCGGCATTATATGATTGATTATCTACCCAATGGAAAATATGTCATTATAGGAGAGCCAAAACCTCATAAAACATTGTATGACTTAATTAAGTATCACCAAAAGGTATAATTATAAAATTGGTTCCTTTCTTACATGTTTTTCTTTCTTTTTTAATCAAACCCTCACCCATAATCACACTCACATTTCAGAAAATTATGTTTCTATTATAACTGTGTAGCTCTTTACCTTAGAGATAATTCTGTCAATGCTTCTATCCCTCCTGCATGTTTCTATTATAACTGTGTAGCTCTTTACCTTAGAGATAATTCTGTCAATGCTTCTATCCCTCCTGCATTTACTTCTCTAATTGATGGTTGAATTGGTAGTATTGTTAGAGCAGCAAATAATGTCATCCAGTATTTATTCCAACTCCCTATTCTCAGAGTTCCTGCCAAACTCAATTTTGCCTTCATTGTTTCAGAGTTGATAAACAAAGTACAAGCACAGTCTCTCTCTCTCTCTCTCTCTCTCTCTCTCACCCTCACCACCCCCAACAGAAATTAGTTGTGCTTATCTCTTCAAAGTTTAAAATGTCCAAGTTACACCCTAGATCACAGCATTGCTCCTCCTAAAACTCCATTATTTTTCTGTCCCACTTCCTTTCCCTACTTTTCCAGATTTCATTGAATTCCTCTCCACTTTCACTCTCATACATTTTTGCATTTAATGCAGATGGTGCCTCTGTATAATAGTGAGGGTTGTTAGAAATAGAAACTACCATATTTGACAACATATACTATGCACATTTTTTTTTTAATGTCTCAAAGAATCATCCTGGGTCCTATATATGAAAAGCTAATTTTCCCTCATGTTCATTTTTCTCAATATGAGCTGATGAAGTTAGACTGTGTCTAATATGCTTTTACATCTTTTATGCCATCAAATACAGTAAGTCTCCTTCAAATCATACCCCATTGTCGTGAAAAAGTAGATACATTAGATAATGTAGTCCTAAATATTCCAAATCTAATAGACTGGTCATGACTAGAATGCCTTTGATCAGTGGTCTGTTCAGTAAAATTTGACTAAGCATAAGCAAACAACAACATCAATGACATTACCATTTCTTTTACTCAAGACTGCTCCTTGTCAACACTATTAACCCTAACCATTTTCCCAAGCTCTCCCCACAAGGTCCAGTCCTTGTTGCATTTTGATGACTTGCGTATTCTGAGAGCAATGCCAGCAAATTGCAAGCTTCAGGTAGGCCCTCCCATGCTGGACAGGTCAAAGGATAGAGGTCAGACTAATATGGACCACCTCTTTCCTGAGGTAAAAATGGGTTTGTGTAGGACCAGCATGACTACCTAGAAAAAGCAAAGGTACAAAAGCATCAATGAAAATTCAAAGCCAACAAGACTTTGGAGAGAAAGACCTTCCTTTAGGGAAACATACAGGGCAGCAAAATTTGCATGGATATGGATGCAGAGCTGAAAAAGCAGGGGTTCAACTGGAGAGAAGTAGAAAAAAACAACTCAGAGTCAAAAACAGAGGAGAAAAGTCATTGAGTGAATGAAGGGGTTAAGAAGATTATCCAAAGCACAAACAGGTTGTAGTAAACATTTTATTATTCATATACCTACCACAGATACTTTCCAGTCAACACCTGCATCCAGAGCAGTGTCTCTCATGATTGGGAGGCTGTGACGATTGTAAAGAGAGTGAAAGAATTGCCATGTTTAATATAATTAAGATGTTAATGATTTGTAGAGACATGGTATTTTGTTATGCAACCATAATATACTACAAAGTATATTAAACAATTTTATAAGTCAATACCTTGTACTACTGTGTTAGCAGTGCCCTTGCATTACTTGTTAAGGCTATCTCTACAAATTTTCTATAGAAATTAAAGCCAGCACTGATCTTGTTTCAACGTTCTGTATCTGAGGTACCAGAAGGATACAAAACATTATAATAAAATAAGTGCTGACATAATTTCGATAGAAAATCTGTAGAGATAACCTTAACAAGCTAAATTATGATGGTTTCCCATTTAAAATGTCCAACACAATGGCAAAGAAAGGAGGGCTATATGAATGCAAATTCTGTTTTGTTTTCTTATTAATGAAGAAGAGAGGGGGTAAAAGTTACACTAATATTTTGGTGTTGGCAGCAGTGACAATGGCAACAGTCGTGGTGGCAGTGAGCCTACCATTTGTTAGTTTGAGAACTGCCACTCTAGAACAGTTTTGCTGAACTCCAATTACTGTTACCTACTCCAGACCATTGTGAAACAAACTTTCCTCCCATTTATTCATGTCCTCTTCTATCTACTTCTTTAGTACTATTAGGATTGAAACTCAAATTTAACTGTTTATTTTAATTTTATTTTATCATATAAAACCATTAGAACAAAATCTCCAACTGGGATTATTTGCTGACTGAACCATGTAGAAGGGTGAGTATATAATTATATCTATGTTTATGCATTTTAGTATATCTAATATGAATATTATACTGGGCAGACCAAAGCCTTGTGAGTGCATTTAGTTGATAGAAACTAAAAGAAGTCTATCATATATATATGTGTGTGTGTGTCTTGTATCTATGTTGTTCACCTCATCACTGTTTGACAACTGGCATTAGTGTGTACATGTCCTTGTAACTTAGTAATTCAGCAAAAGAGACCAACAGAATAAGTAACAGACTTTAAAAAATATAAAATAAATACTGGGGTTGATTTGTTTGACTAAAATTGTTCAAGGCATTGCCTCAACATAACCAGTCTAGTGACTGAAACAAGTAAAAAGGTGAAAAGATAAAAAAAAAAAAATACAGATGTCTGCCTGTGTGCATGCAAATACATATATACACATACACATAAACACACACACATATATATACAAGGTATGACCACACAAGCCTATGTGACTTTATGCTATTTTAACATATAAATAAAACATACAATATATACACATATACACACATGCATGCACACACGCGCACACACACACACACACACACACACACACACACACACACACACACACACACGCACACGTTGATGTGAAAAGAATTTATAAATTTTCAAGAGTAAAACTAAATAATTATTTTTCGGAAAGTGGATCTCAAAGCACATGAAGCTATAAATTATAGTACCATGTAAATATTAAGTTGAAAAATCTTCTTGAATAAAAAAAGTTGAACTTAAGTTTTTGGAAAATATTTCAGAATGTCAGTTCAAATCATTTGTGTGCTACTATTTTCTATATTGAGCATCTGTAGATCTCATTTGTTGACACTATATATACATATAGCAATAGAAAAATATTTTCCAATCAATCATAAATATTATAGAATTTTTAATAAGCATAAGATTCACATGGCTTATTGTCTCAGCAAAAATATTGCACAAATTATAGGAACAGATAATGTAAAAATAATGTTGAAATTTCAAAAAAGCTATTATAATCAGAGTAGCATAGTAAATATTAAGCATAATAATGTCAAATGGAATGAAAAAACTCAGATAGAAGAGAAGGCTAAGAAATTAAAAGTCATTGAAAAGAAAACAAACCAATTTAACGTAGTTAATAATGTTGAATCAAATAAAAGTTCAGCTAGAAATAGAACCAAGATAACATTATCTAAAGGGGTAAATAATAATAAAAAACTTAGCGGAAATTGTTTATACCATGTGTTGTGTGGAAGTAGAACACCCCTATTGGTTAGCTCCTAATGGACTGTGCCACAATATAAATGGACATACGCAGAGAGCCTTCAGCACAGAGTAAAGCTGAGAGTTGCATATTGTCAAGGGTTATTACCAGTATCTTGAGTAGAACAATTTTCAAGGACATTATTATTATTCCGTTGTATTGTACGTCAAACGTGTGATACAACTGTGGTGATGAGGTTTCGAATAGTACCGAAATGAAAGAGTTACTGAAAGCAGTTGTAAAAGAACAAGAGCAGCAACTACAGAAGTTAACAGAGTTGTTACTGCAGTCGATAAATATGACAGAATCATTTTCAGTGGACAGTGTTGCATACTCCATCGAAGAATTTCAGTATAAACCGGATGAAGGAACTACCTTTACCACATATTACAGATGATACAAAGACATATTCAGAGAGGAATGCAATGAAAACTTGAATTGGAGATTGTTCATGACTAACTTAATGGACAACTCTACATCAAACAACGCAGAGTAGATAAAAAAAAAAAACTTTAAACAGTTAAATCGAAGGATATTAAGTAAACTGCACTGGTATTAGAGTGGGGTTGCAATTGCAATGGTTACTAATCAGTGCAGTTGAAACATGTGTAGGTCTATGTAAAACTGTATATATATGAAAAGAATTAAAGGTCATGTTATGCAATTTCATAATAATCTTCACTATTATTATTGTTGATTTATATATATATATATATATATATATATATATATATATATACTAATAAATGACAAACATTGTTGCAGGAGTTTCCTTGTTCATCCTGTAATGACATCCTTTATGACTATGTTGGCTATTTGGAAATGGAGGAATTGAAAGAATCTGTAAGTATATACTCTCTCTTTTACATACAAACACACATATACACATCGATGTATACTGCTGCCTCACAATCATCTCAACTCAAAAGACAATTGATATTATAGTTATTGATCCAAGACAATTTTCTTTCAAATATTATTCGTCATTTGACACATTCAAATTATTAAACATTTTCAATTCCTCTGATTTAAACATTTCTATGAGAATTTCAGAAATATTTCTTCTATACCTCTAGGTAAAAGGCACTCCACCAAAGCTTCCAGATCGGAGATATAAGCCAAAACCAGTAGAAACCGGAGTAAGTACATTCATCTTAGTCAGAGTATAAAATTAAAAAATGTAAAGTGAATGAAAGACAAAGAAATAAAGATGAAGTTGGCCTTCCTTTCTGTCGTTTTTTCATATAGTTATGTTTTGTTTTGTTTTGTTCAGTGCTTTTTTTTTTGTATCAGGGAACATAACTCTTCGGTCCTTCTGAGCCATTGTTCTTGCACTAAAAATATTAATTCTTTAGTGGGGAAAGAAAAGTTTCATTTACTTTTCCGAAAACTGTAGTGCTTATGATCCACTTCCTTTTCCAGCTATTTTTGTAAAACCTGTCTCATATCCAAGCAGGCACATTTGATAATGTACCTATCTACTAGACTTGAGAAACTCCTTATTATGTAATGTATTTGTATGATTGTTATAAAATTAAATATTTATTCTTGAGCGAGATTGTTGCCAGTGTCCCTGGACTGGCTCTTGTGCAGGTGGCATATAAAATACACCATTTTGAGCGTGGTTGTTGCCAGTACCGCCTGACTGGCCTTCGTGGCGGTGGCACGTAAGAGCACCCACTACATTCTCTGAGTGGTTGGCATTAGGAAGGGCATCCAGCTGTAGAAACTCTGCCAAATCAGATTGGAGCCTGGTGTAGCCATCTGGTTTCACCAGTCCTCAGTCAAATCGT
>NC_068982.1:34023458-34023652 GCF_001194135.2 Octopus bimaculoides
TCCAGCTGTAGAAACTCTGCCAAATCAGATTGGAGCCTGGTGTAGCCATCTGGTTTCACCAGTCCTCAGTCAAATCGTCCAACCCATGCTAGCATGGAAAGCGGACGTTAAACAATGATTTATTTAGAATACTAAATTCTTCTTTGATTATGAATCACACACACACACACACACACACACACACACACACACAC
>NC_068982.1:34026162-34039171 GCF_001194135.2 Octopus bimaculoides
GTCAAGATTGGAAACTGAATTCTAAATTCTGACATTGTTTGTGTCTTTTTAGAAAGGAAAAGAAACTGCTGCTAAAAGGACATCAAAGAACAATCCGCTGCAAACTTCAAAACTAGAAAAACTGGTGAGTAATGTTTAATGGTATTCTTTATAGAAATTATTGTTTGTCTTTTGAGTTTTCTACAATAATGATTTATTTTACATGCATTTTATATTATATGCAATGTGAAATGGAAGGGGTGTGACCTTTATGGAAAAAAAGAATATGATTGTCAAGAAATAAATATATAGAAAACAAAATTTCATATTATTCATTGCTATAATGCACAGATCCTCATCCACTTGTATGTTATTGTTGGCACTGTAATAAACTCAACTAGAGCTACTAACAAGTTTTCCATACAACTTTTCATACAAGTTTTCATATAAGTTTTCATACAAATTTCCATACAAGTTCCATACAAGTTCCATACAAGTTTCATACAAGTTTCCATACAAGTTTTCTAACAAGTTTTCCATACAGGTTTTCAAAATTTCCTGCGTGAATTCTTTATATCCTCGTCGCCACTGTTATAGTGTGGATCCTCGTCCAATTGTATGTTATTGTCGGCACTGTAATATTCTTGTCGCCACTATTATGTTGTGGTGGTATTCCACACCTTATTATCTTTGACTCATCTATCGTGCTGTGATAGCTTTGCAAGACGACTTTGTAACATCTACCTTGACGGTAACTCAAACTTGTATATATCACATAACTGACACTGACTCCAACTGAGAACTCATACAACGACTCCACTACTATTGACCTCCTACAACAACTGACTGTCTGACTTTATAGTGGCTTCTCATACTACTTTGTCACTTTGCTTCCTCCATCTACTCTTCACAAGCCACTGCTAGTAATATTTCATCATGGACAAAAACTGCAGTATCATCCTGTCAGTGGTGTATGTACATTAAGTATGATACATAAATGGCTATTTTAATTTAATACTGCTTCAATTAATATACACCAGATTTTTCTGGAGCCTAGTTGCTTTTCACTATATCAGTGAATATATTAGTTACTGTTCCCTTTATCTGAAGTGAGAATTTTTTTCTAAGGATGTGGTTGTATACGCACATTATTGACACGGTCTAATAAGGCTGAAATACATCTGGCTTTCAAAGGAAAGTCAAGGCCAGTATATCAGAGAGAAAAAGCGAGAGACAACCACATGCACAATTTGCCATGAGAGTCAAAAATGCTAGACTAAAAAACTTGAAGAGAGGAGGAGACTCAAATTGTTGGTTTAATGGATAGCTGGTTATTCTCCATTGAGTTAATCTGCCCTTGTAAACAGATGTTTTTTAAGTATGTCAGGGTATCTGTCCACAGTACACACACAAAGAGGAGAATCTTGAGTGATGTTGCTGCTGTAGTTGGCAGTGGCCTGGATCTGAAGTAGGTGGTATTAGTTTACATGATTACCAGTTACCAGTAGCTGATCATTTTCATTTGGCCTGACATAGTTTCATATCAGAGTAACTATTAGCTGGCAAGACATTCTTCTAGTGTGACAGTCTGAAATAGTAACATGTTGCTTTGGAACTATTTCACTGAAAAAGCAAGGTATTGCTCTCCTTTTCATTTGAATGCAAATAACATTGATTCTAATATACAAAACATTTTTTCTTAATTATTGACCTGAGTTTCTAGTTACAACTCCCAGATGCTCTGGAATGCACCAACAGTAATGTTCCTGAGGTCACATGAGGTGTTTTAACAGCAGACCTCATCACAGTTGTTGATCCAGCCAGGATTGCATCTCAACATCAATAAAGCACAAACCTGCCTTCATTACCCAAAGCCACTTAATAGCTTTCTTAGTGGCTTCTGTGATAGAATGTATGACTGCTTAAAATTGTTGCATTATAAGAAATTTTTTTGTCATTTTATAATTTTGTATTTGTTAAATATCAATGAATATTCTTATAATTTTTGAATGAATTAATTTTAAATTTCAGAAAAAGGGATTTAAAGGACTCTTGGAATAGATTAAATTTACTCTCAAGTTAGTTTTGAGAGCAAGAACAAACTTCACCTGACCATCAGTAATCAATATGGATGACACAAAGATATTTTAATTCCATATGACCTAATAAGTGTTGACAAAATCATGGCATTTTACTTGGAACAATATTCTAATCCACTAATTCAGTTATGTTAATCAGAAGACTGTGTGACATTTTCCCTCATTTTTATCAAATTTTATCCAATAAAAGTACATTTAATACATCAAAAAAAATCTATTTTCTTACTGATTGTTTATGAAATAAAATGTGATGGTAAATCATTTATTTAAATCAATAAAGCATATACAAATAAATATTATAGATTAATTCAAACTAATGCATAAACTGTTATTAACTGGTAATTTTACCTGTGTTTTTGTTTTTTTTTATTTGTTTTGTGCTGTTCTGATGTGTCATCTGTGCATTTCACAAAGAAAATGCAGTTTATAGTGAAAAGCATCAGAGAATTACTAACGAGTGTTCGTTATTTCAATCTATTCTTCTGAAATACAAATATAAGGTTCTCACAGTTATTCCTGTAATTATGAATGCCAATTCTGATGATCTTGAGCTGTTGTATTATTCAACTTATTCCACTGCTTTTTCAGTATGAACACAGAGGTGTTCAGCAGATTTTTTATATAACCTACAACTCAAATATAGTTCCTTTGAAGCAATACATTTAACTATTTTCTCTGTTCAGATCATCTTTGTTAATGTTACTATCATCTATCATTAAGCTCATGATTATATTCAGAGCCACAACAACATCCTTGTTTGCATGTAGTAGTAAATGATCTGATCCTGCAGCACAGCATTCCCAATCATTTCAATGTAGGCATCCTCATATAAATGTGAGCCTTACTGCAGTCAAATGATGTTGCACACAAAATGGCTACCACACTTCTCGTTTTTATTCAGTAATCGTCATTGTCATCGTCATCATCATTATTTTAACGTACACTTTTCCATGCTTCTGTGTATCAGATGGAGTATGTTGAAGCAGATTTTCAATAGCTGGATGCTCATGGAAACCTCACAAAACTACTGTTGCCCAGACCACTGAAACAAGTGTCCTCTCCCTATCCTCCTCATTCTACTGGTGCATGTTCAAAGTAGGCTTGTTTACTCAAACTATCTTGGCACTCATCCACCTTTCAACAAAATTTGCTTGGAGACAGCATTTTCCTCTCTACTCTCATTTTCCTTTTCAAATGAAAAGTTGAGGCCTAACCAAAGAGGATGGTGTGTTTTCAGCCCTTTCAGTCAAATCTACCACACAACCTCTTTCGTTAAGGCCACCAAGCAGATAAAAATTGCCAGTCCTTCTTGGCCAAAGATTGCTGGATCCATCCTACACATGACAACATGTATTCAACATAACTTCGTTAATAAGCAATGCTTAGGCACCGGACGAATGTGTAAAATGTGTTTTGTTGTTTTGTATGCATCTTGGACATGCCTGGTTGAGATATTTATTAAAATTAACAATAAGCCCCAGCTCGAAAGTCCTCTGGAAATTCCAATTGATTCTTGTTGAATTAGTCCCCTTAAGAACTTCGTTGCTCTTGCCCTCCACGGACCCTCAATGGAACCCAAAAATAAGACTTCCCCTGACTGCATTGCTTGCCCAGTAAAAAGTTGTGGGCACCTGACAACATTCCAGGTGTCAGGTACCTTTGGTCTATGCATGATCCAGGACTGAAGCTTGTCAAAGGAACGAACTGTGGAAAAGCGAGTCTGACAAACAGCAATCACAACTGCTTACCATCAAGGAAATGCTGGAGATGTTGCAGCATTAGCACATGTCTACACATCATCAGTCGCGATATACCCATTCCTACATTCAACGGGTGTTAATAACAAATGGAGCTCCTGGCTAGTGAATGCGTCCCTTCTTCAGAAAATGGCAGAGCAGGCGCTCCAGTCCAGTAAGATATGAACTGGGCAAAGTACGACAGCCATGCATAATGTAAGCGTTCGCCACCTCTACTCAACCTTTTAGGGATAGCTTTGTCTAGGCCAATTTCATCCCAGTTCCTTTTTGCTTGGCAACCTGGACCAAATTAGACCCCGAGCAATTTAACCGATCCGTCTGTCCAGCGCGCCATGACGTTGTTGGATAGCATAGGCCTTCTTCTCTAGGCGTTGAACTGCAGGCTCATTGGATTTTCATGGTTGATTTTTACTCATGTCATTGCCTAGTAATCCCTTAGAACAGTGCTGATCACGTAGATATGTCTGATATCGACACTATGACCGTGACGTCGTCCGTGTAAGCTGATACGGTTCTTCCACATTCTAGTTGACGCAAGACACCTTTCGAAGTATCTAGTTTCTGAAGTTGCACATACAGAAGAGACCACTAGGGACAGCCTCGGCGGACCGAACGCACAATACGATAGTTGATCGTTTACAAAAGCCACCGTGCAGATATCGCAGTACATTACAACAATCCAACTGCGGAAGATAGGACTAAGACTGGCCGCCATGTGAAGAGCCGCTAAGTATTGATGGTCAACCTAATCAAAAACTTTTGATTGATCTAAATTGATCATGGCCCCAGTCACAGCAGTTTCTTTATCCACCCTCTCTACGACGTATTACATGAGGCGGAAATCGTCGTGGATTGATCTGTTCGGAACAACGTACCGCATGTTTGCGCATCACTAATTAGCCTATCGACGATAAGCGCCAACCTCTTTGCTAACACCTTTGCCAAAATTTTGAAATCTGCGTTTAACAGAGTTATAGGCCGAAAATTATCAAAGATATTTCCCTTTATTTGAGTCCTTTCTCAGCAGTACCACCGTTCTTCGACTCAGAACTGGGAATTATCCTGTTCTGCTGCCAGCTGCAGTAGATATCTGTCAAATGGTTTCCTCACAAGTCTGGCATATAAAAATAAAGCTTGTCCCGTAGTTTTTGTTGGTGTTGTATTGTAGCGACGTGGGATGTGTTGACTGCGTGAAGAATAACTGAAGCAAACCCACGAACCTTTGACGTTAATATTTATTGCCGAACATGATATTTTGTGTTGGTTATTTACAATGAAAGATGCTAATAGTACAATTGCCGACTGGGAGAAGAGAAAACTGCGCAGTATCAGTAGAAAACTGCCTATAAGACATCGTATGAATGTTCAAAATCAGTCTGTCCGAGTACCCCAAGTTGTCTGCGCAGAAGTCTGAAGCCATCTGGTCGTCTGCTTGGTGAATTAGGCGCCAACGGTAAAAAGAGGATAAATTCTAGAACAGCCGAGAAGCCAAGTCAGAGTAGGGTTCGAATCTCTACAAGCTGGTGGGGACAGACCATTCACGCCAAGAGATTTGCACTCACCTTCCGTGCAAACAACCATGGCTTCCTCTATTCCCTGCGACTGTTATCGATTTTTCACAACACTCTGCCTCTCTTACCTTGAGTCGCGGCTGGCCGTCGAAGGAGGTACTGAAATCCATCCTGCGTTCCGGTCCGCTATTCATCCTGAAAAGCTCGACCGAAATGGTGCTGCAAAACCGAACACATTTACTTGAAATCAAGTAACATGCGCCTATTATGGCCCGCCAAAGACCGAATAGTATCTTTGTTGCAAAGTTGCGCCTCCACCACTTGGGCCATCTCCTCGTGTTTTAGAGCACGAGCCTTATCTCTGACAGTGCAGCTTCCGTGCTTTGCATTGAAGAATTGGATGAGGAGCAATCTTACCGCGAGCACATCGGTTGCGATGCCTCTCCTGAACGCCTCTTCAAAATGTCCTTTTATTCTATTTCTCTTTATCGCTACGATCTTATACCTTATCGTGTCTACTCTAATCTCCCTTTTCAGGGCGAACCATCATTTGTTGTTCATGATTGCCCCCGTTAACTGATTTGCTAATCCGGTCACTGTAACCTTGGCAACGCGTCCAGCTTCCAGTAACCAGATCCCCGCATGTGAAGCCTATCTAGGTCAACCAAACATATCACAAATGTATGGTCTGTGTAGCTGACGATTTTTAAAATGTAGATACTCTATGCTGGTCTGATGTCGTTTGTCCATATCTGTATTGGCGCATTCAAGAAATCCATTCGGTACCCGTCAGAAGCTGGAAGCGTTAGAGCAGGTTTGCGGGAAGGTGAATCTGAAAGCATCAAATTCAGTACTGGTACTTATTTTAGCGACTCCAGAAGATGAAAGGCAAAGTCGACATCGGTGGCATTTGAACTCCGAACGTAAATAGCCGGAAGAAATGTCGCTAAACATTTTGTCCAATGCATTAAGATTCTAAGAAGAACGTTAATGGTATCAATCTCACCAGTCTAGGAGGCCTTCGGAGCCCATGAGCACTGCTCCTTCCCCCAAACCTAGAAAAAAAAAGTGTGGAAGACAACTTAGGGCATGTTTTGGTCTTATTTAGTTACGGCAGCGAGACTTCATTGTATCTTTGACTTCATTTGTTAAAGTAGCGATGAGAGAATCACTACAAGGTAGGACGGGGGAAATTATATTAAAAAAAAAGGTAACGTTTATCACTCCTGGGTACCATCCACAGTTTGGCGAGTTGGGTGCTAATAAAGGGCTAAAAAATGATAAACAAGAAAGAAGTATAGAAACAAATGCGAAAAGCGTATTCAGATGCGATGATTCTCAAGACACTGTGCATCAGCATGCATGGCACTTATTTAAAAACAAGAAAACAACAGGTGGGATGTGGAGAATCTAAGACTGTAGCTTGGTTGTATCGAAAAGTTTTGATGGCTACCTTTCATTTGTTGGTCAGAAAGCTCTGAATCCAGTTTCGAAGCACTTTCACTTAATATATGCGAAAAACATGGGTTTTAAAGTTCACTTTTGTCGGAAACCCCGAGGAGAAAATTCGAGTTTACACAACTCCCTGCTTTTTATTTCTCACTGTTCTAGAAAACACAATAGATGTGCTTCTGGAAATGACTTTGACTGTGAGCAAGGATTGTCAATAAACATATAGTGTCGCTTCTCTGTTATAATATCTTTAAAAAATTGTCGAAAATGTTAGGATCAAACTGTCTCAGGTGGATGATTGTAGTTTCCATTCAGCTTTTGGATTATGTGACTCGAGTAAATGTTTGGAATATCAGACTAAAGTTATGGGAGACTTCAACCACAAATGCTAACAAGAAAGGAAAATACATTTATTGGGGGTCTAAAGATGGCAGCAATTTGAAGTTGATTAGTCAATTCTTTTCAATGAATCCAGAGATAGCGCTACTACAGCAACTGTGAATGGTCATTGAATGCGATTGAAATTTCATAAGAAAGAATCACAAGGCGGATTTTTCAAGCCTAGCCAATCGGCAGGAAACTTGGAGTACACCAAGAACGAAATAGTTGGATAACATCTCTAGCAGGGATTCTCAACGTGGGGTCTAGGAAAATTGTGGTGGGACCTAAGATCCAATTTTTTTTAATGGATGGTCATTGAAGCTAGAGCTTCTAGAGAGAGATAAATGACTAAATATGACTACGTAATTTGACTTGTTTGTATATGTATACTTAATGATTCTGAATCGGTTATGCATAGAGACATAACTAACTAGTACTCTTCTACAAGAACATTATGTAACGAAAAAGTGCTTCGTGAACATGCAGAGATAAGCTCAAATCCTCTCAAGTCCTTTCAATAAGAAATGTGAAAGTCATGCCCTGTATGAAGAATATACTAAAGGAATCAGTTGCATCTGGTATAATTTAATGTTCCCACGTAATTTTAAAGCTACATAATTAGACTTAAAAAATCATACCTTTCTACGATAAAATAGTAAAGCATTAGGGTTTTTCGTTTTTTACTGAAGCACAAAGTTAAAAATTTGAGATAAGGATATAATCGACTAAATGGACTCTAATATTGGTTTCAAATTTCGGTACAAGGCCAGCAAGTTCGGGGAAGGGGACAAGTCGATTACATCGACCCCCAGTGCCCAACTGGTACTTATTTTATCAATCCTGAAAGGATGAAAGACAAAGTCGACCACGGCGGAATCTGAACTCAGAACGTAAAGACAGACGAAATGCCGCTAAGCATTTTGCCCGGCATAAAACAAAATGGACTGTTATATTGACTAGTATTATTTTATCAACATCATTTTCATAAATTTATTCGTAACATCCACGCTTGTTTTCAAACTTTTAGTTAGCCCTTGTTTCATTTGTTATAAAGAAAGATTTATATCTTTCCTTTCATAAATTTCAAATTACTCTGGTAGTTAAAAAAAATTGGGAGTGTGTATCTTATATAATGCATGGACGGCAGGGAAATTAGTCCTGTTTATCACATATGATACATGAACAGGCAAAGAATAAAAGACTAAATTAACCCGAAATCTTCTACTACCGCTTCGCTTCCACCAGTTAATTAAAGTCAGAACGTAACTAAATAAAGCAAAGTATTAAGTCTGGTGCGCTACAGATTTTGTTAACAAATTTTGAAATATGAATTAATTATTGACTTTCATAATCAATTAAAAAAGAAGCAAAATTTTCAATAACCGTATAAGCAATGTATTTCTTAATGAATACAATTAACCGTTCATAATAATGTTGGATGCTGTACGAATGTGAGAAGCAGCAATTGGAGACATGGGGAATGTGGTTCTCATACCAAGACATTTTTCTCGATCGATAAATAATGTATTGTTCTTAATAGCGAGGTCTTCTTCAAGTGTCGATTTCATTCGAAGTAAATCTTGTAAGGCATCTTCAGCATTATTTAGCTTCTTTTTCAAAATTTCCAGACTGTCGTATATTTCCTCAACTTCTTCTACCAGACGTATCTGGGCATGATCACGACAGGCTTCAACATCCGGGCGTCGTAGACGTGTATTCAATCGACTCTGTGCTACTTTAAGCGGATTCTGTTTGTCTTGTATACACTTTTTAAGGTATTCAATATTTTTGTTCATATCAAATATTTCCTGAAGTACTTTCGCTAAGTGGGCCTGTAATTTATTTCTTGCAAGTAGTGTTTCTTGAATTCGATCGGTTAGATTTTGGTTGGTTTGATTCCATTGATGCCACATATCATTGCAACAATTCAATAATGTAGTATCAATTTCATTTCGAAGATGTTTCGATGCTGCTCGTTCGGCTTGTGAACGTTTGATATTATTGTTTGTAAACATACACCATGTTTCAGGAGTAGATACGGTATTATCAATTCTTTCAACACCAAAATGGTAGTTGACACCTACAGATGGAGCTCGCATTTGGAAAGCAGATTCATCTAGGTTGTTTGCAATAAATTTTGCACCTGAATCTCTCTCGAGTTCGTGTAGAGCAGCTCGTAGAAGATTTAATTGCGCATTAGCTTTCTCTATCATGTTCCGAAATTTATCTTGACATCTCCTAATTGTTTCTACTTCTTGAATTAATGCTTTTTCCGGAGCATCGTGAACTAGATCAATACTTTGTCGTTTTTCTCTGTTGTAGAGACATTCTCGTGTTAAATTCAGAACATTTTCTGATTCAGCCAATGCTTTTTCCACTAAACGTTTTGCTTCTGTCAAAGCAGATATTTCGTTCAAGATCGCATCTGTTTCTATAAGGAGTTCGTTTTTCCAGAAAGTAGTGTCATTTATTCTCTCGCCAAGTTTTTTTCCAACATCCCCCTGAGTGCGGCTGGTTTTGTCGTCAACTTCTTTACATGTTCGCAAAGTGTTTAATCGAAGTCGTTCTGCGCCGTGCCGTAAATAGTCCGACGTATTGTAGTTAGCATTATTAGAAGCTGCCCATTCATTAGGTGTATAACGTGTATACAAAGCATTGCGAGATGACTGGAATATTCCTGGCAGAGAGACGGGGTCAATTTTTCCGATCTGTGAGCAACAGCATATTGGATCAGAGACTCGCTTACAAATTGGTCGAGATGTGTTCACTTTGGAAGCTTGGTAATAAGTTCCGGGCCTCCATGGTAAAACAGTAAGTGACTGACGTACATATGGTGGTGCCATAATGTAATCTTTTGTTGGAAATACAGATTGACTCTGAGCAATTGAAGGCAAATTCGTTGAATTCATCAATGGTTCTCTAAACTGTCCTTTGCACTGCCCCCGATGATATATATCTGTAGACAATGGATCTTCCGGACGGTTTCCCAACCTAATGCGATCACAGCTGTAAAGGGCAGAAGAATGAGGTGCATTTTCACAAAACGATGTTTCGTTAAGAGTCTCCATTTGAAATAGATATATTTAGGCAGAAATCAAAATCTTTTTACCAATTGATCTACTTACTACTACAAATCAAACAATGACGTAAAGAAATCGCACATCTTAAGAGGCTGCTTCTCGACAACTAAACAATTTAAACAAACGCGATGAGTTATTTACATAACGTTCAAATTATTTGGCGCGTTTTATCGTTAGAAGCGTTCAAAATGGCGTCCGATGACAACATTCGATTAAAATTCGTATTGAATTGTGGATATTTCAATGAGAAACAAAAGCTGGTGAGGTCCTCCACTTCTGCACAGAAATACCGATTTTGTTTCTAAAGAATTTGTTTTTCAAATTTTATCAAAATAATCGTAATCTGCACATTCAAATTCTGAGAATATCTTGTTGTTCCCACATACAAATTGTTCTCCAAATATAAGCTCTCGGAATTTATATAATCAGTCTTTTCTTCCAAAGTTGATCAGCAATTTGAAACTTTAAGAAATCTATTTTAACATCAGTAATTTCCTGTAAATTTGGAATTATGAAATAATCGCGGAAAGTCAGTTAAATTTGATTGTTGTTACTAATGGCGGAAAAAATTAAAATGTAAGCCAATCGCGTAGGATTTGAATGAAAAAATACGGAGAACTAGACACTACAAAGCATTTAACTTGTTTCAACACTGTATGATCCAAAAAAGATTAGTAGCAAGAAATCAAGTAAGTTATTCCTAGAGTTTATTACTTTGTCTATAGATTGACTCTTATGAATCGTGTCGAGAGTATGTAGCTCATTAATCTACGCTTATTAATCTTCAACATTATTTGAGAAGAATTTCAGCCAACGGAAGATCGTTTATTTATTTAGTTATTTTGTAAATGTTGCGCTGCATCCGAGTTTCAATGTCAGTTGGTTCAGTTTCAAATATTTTCTGATAAAATAATGACGTCTTACAAAGGCACAAGGCCACAAATTTATGGGTGGAAGGAGTCGATTATATCGATTCCAATACTTGATTGGTACTTTATCGACTCTGGACGGCTGAAAGACCGAGTGGATATCAGCGAGATTTGAACTTTGAACTTCTCCGACACCCTAATAATTCTGCCAATCCATCAGCCTTTATGATGTAAAATAATAGAGATTATTCAATTTATACGGTTCTTTGTGAGATAAAAACACGAGAATGTTTTATCTCTTTAATTTTTATGAAAAACGACGTAATTTTGTTTATGATGTAAAATAATGGAAGTAATTTCATTATTATTATTTTTTTTAGTATGATACAAGAATATTTTATTTATTTCTTTTTATGACGTAATACACTGAATATATATATTTTTTCAATGGTCGGAAGTTAAACAAACAGAAAATGAGGCATTGCAGACATTAAAAAATATAATGAGCATGCTCTTGATTGAGTTGCGGATCTGTCATGCCTTCTTTGGTCATGGAGATGAAGGGCTCTTCCATTGTGATGACTACTGCTTTGTCTCAGGGCCATACCCGTAGACCCAATTCTCATCACTGGTGAGGATCCTCAACATGAAGAATGGGTTATCAGCAGCATGCTGGCGGAGATCTTGACAGACTTCGATACGATGTTCTTTCTGCTTAGTGGTCAGAAGGCAGGCAACAAACTTGGCAGAAACATGCTGCATGTTTAACTCAGACATTAGGATTGCCTGCATCGATCCATAAGACAGACCAACAACATCAGCAATCTCATTGATTGTCCTCCGACAATGCTCATGCATAAGC
The DNA here is from genome assembly GCF_001194135.2 of Octopus bimaculoides. Lineage (NCBI taxonomy): Eukaryota > Metazoa > Mollusca > Cephalopoda > Octopoda > Octopodidae > Octopus > Octopus bimaculoides. Next base: position 34,038,153 of record NC_068982.1, read on the forward strand.
TGATGAATTTTCTCCAGATTTCCGGTGGGAGGTGACACTCGTGACAGGTCTTCCAGATCACTCATCGTCTTCCAAGGATATTCTTCTGCTTTTGAAGCGCCTGTGCCACTTGAAATATTGTGTACAACCCATTGCCTTGTTACCATCAGCTTGCTGACATACTCAATGTCTCTGTAGCAGACTTCCCATGTTTAATGCAAAATTTCCCGTTGGCTCTTTATTCCTGTCCATGACAAAATCACAGACTACAGCATACACATGATCACAAAAACACAAATTTCACAACTTGTGAAGTAAACAGAGTGATGTCACTTGGCATACTCCCTCATGGAGATCACTGCTAGCTCTCACTGTGCACACAACCATGTGTTGCTATCTGTTGGCGTGCTACAGAACTAGTCCAGGAACTTTTTGATACTACCTCGAGTATATATAGGTGTATATTATCCAAAATGTATAGTATTAAATATCCATCACGGCTGATCTTACCAATCGGTTTCATATAAAGAATACAATGGAGTGTTGGCGCTCATCAGAGTTAGCAGATATAGAAGGGAATATGGCGACGGCTCTCTATTGTTGGAGATGGATTAGCACAGGCACTAAAAAAAAAAAGATAGAGAGGGGAAACCTCTACACACGGACCAGGAGTACAATCTAGGGAGAAAGTCATGTGCATCTATAAGTAAACAGTAAGGGTGGAGGCATAATTTTTTTGCAAGCTGGACACTGTTTATAACGTACATTAAGATTCAGAAAATTTACTATAATTATTATTATCAATGCACCGTAAGCCACATAATATTACAGATTAATGTTTCAAGCTATATATTATCATATAAACATCGTAGGAGTATATGAAAAAACCATACTGTCCTGTTCTAACAGGATAGTATGTTCTGTCCTGTTCTAATTAGTATTTATACTAATCTAATCCATATGCACATATATATATATGTAGTGAAACTCGCACGGTCGTTCCTTACATATATATATATATATATATATATATATATATA
>NC_068982.1:34039308-34040121 GCF_001194135.2 Octopus bimaculoides
GTGTTGTTCCTGTTTTTAAGGCAGGAACTCCTTGAAATTTTGGGTATTTGAGTATATTTAAAAATTTAAGCAATGGAGAAAACGCATGTTATAATTGCATACTATATTCCTACATATGTTTCAAAGGATTACAACCTATGTGATCCATAGGGGTCTGTGATATTAAAATTGTAACCTTCTCATCAGGGAAAGCATGGGAATCATCTTAAACGTAAGACATTATGACCGAGTATGAAAACAATAGATGGATAAGGTTATGACGTGATTCATTTAAAAAAAAACCGTTAGAGAATTGGACGCTGCCGGATAGTAGGTTGGACAACACATACATATAAATGTGTGAAAACATACAGGCATACATAAATACATATACACAAATACACATACATACATACATACATATACACACATATATACACATATCGTGGATCTGGATTCAGCCCAGAATGTTTTTAATTTACTCATGGAGTTGGCCTGATTCCAAATGGTATATGTTGGGCTACAGCCTCTAGGAGTAAAGTTGAAAAAGTGTGACACACTGACATTCGCATTTATTATATTATATAGGTGAACTGCGATATGGCGAGTGATTACTGTATGATTATATATATATATATATATATATATATACATACGTACATACATATATCTATATCTATATCATCATCATCATTATTTAACGTCCGCTTTCCATGCTAGCATGGGTTGGACGATTTGACTGGGGACTAGCGAACCAGATAGCTACACCAGACTCCAATCTGATCTGGCAGAGTTTCTACAGCTGGATGCCCTTCCTAACGCCAACCATTCCGA
>NC_068982.1:34040517-34044323 GCF_001194135.2 Octopus bimaculoides
ATATATATATATATATATATAAGGGTTGAAATTTATTGCAACGGCTTGTTGTAAGATGTGAAAGATGAACAATGCATGAAGTTTTAAGGAAATATTTATTTTTTACTGTTACATTGTACATACCTTGCCTCAACAGGCAGGTGATAAAATCATAGAGCATGCGAAGTAAAAAAGTTAATTTCGACCTGTGTGTTCTTATTGTAGTAGTAAACCATAGAGAGAGATATGGTAATGTGCAGAGAAGAGAAAGTGAGTTAGTGAAAGTGAGAGAGTGAGGGTCGAAACAACTGCTTTGTTGGCAAGATACCATAGTTGTTCTCTTTGCCCTCTTCTTTTTGCAATGTCATTTTGTTTAGCCTGTCTGCAGACTCCATTCTCACTAACTGAGTTATCACCAAGTGACTAACTGATTAAGTTGTCACTGAGTAACTGAGTTGTCACCAAGTGACTAACAGATTTTTGCTTGGGGGGGTTCTTGTTTTTATAACTATCCAGAAGGATAGACATATCGTTGAGAACAACAGATTTAGTTGGTGGTACTTGTTATCTTAATACTAGCTTTTGGTGGTTTAAAAGAAGTTAGAAGGGTCAAGTGGTGAAGACATTATTTCGGTCTCGCTGAAGCAATCTGGCAAAAGTAAAACTGCTGTCACAGAAAAAAACCATTGTTCCACTGTGAGAAAAGTTCTGTTGAACTGTTAATTTAAATTTGGCTATGGTGGATGGATCAAATCCACTTCATGCCTGCAAGATCCACTATATCACTCCCTCCCCAGTGAAGTTCTGGGAAAGGAAACGAATGATTGAAGGAGAGGAGGAAATGCATTGTTGAGGAGAAATTTCGCATTTGAGGAGAGAAGATCATTGAAGTGTATACGGAACAGTTTTTTATTCAGATTAGTTTGAATAGCGGTATCCCTTTGCATACCAAAATGTGTGCAGTCAGTGACTGTGCAGTACAGCAAATGAGCACATGTGTGCAGGTGCACGTTTCGAAATTGACCATAAAATAAGCTCAGGTGAGTGAGTGAGTGTATTCTCAATCTGTGATATGAAAGATCTTCCTGCAGGGTTGCAGTGTGTGAAATGCTTGGAATGTTTTTACAAAGTGAAATGCATCTGGTGCTGTTGTCGTGGTTAATTGCTGAGGTTTAGCAAGGATGACAGTGTAATCATGCAGGAGTGATGTGCAAGACAGATAATTTTCTCTGTTAATAACGTGATCTAACAGGGGGAAATTATGTCTAAACATGAGTGCAGAGCATGTGAACATCCAATGTGAATCGAGTCGGAAAAATAATTGAGCTGGCACAAATGTGTTGCAAAACAAGGCAGTAGATCCATAATAGAGGTGCATGTGCATGTGTGCAAAAGGGCTTGCAAGGCTAAGGCAGAAATGCTTGTACATTGATTACAAATACAGTGTACAGTATTGAATATGCCAGTGATTAAAGCAGTGTTGAATATGCCAACCAGTGCATAAGGTATAATATGCCTCGGTCATGCAGGAGCAAAAGTGTGAAATGCTGGCACATTGTAAGGGACAAACAACTTTCTCTATGTATATGTGACTGCCCTAGGGTATTACAGAGACAAGTTGTGTCTACAAGGTACAGGGAGCATGAAAAACAAGTGAGAAAGGCATGGTGTGGTGCATGAATGTGACAGAGTTAGCATGCGTGTGTGTATGAACCATGTGTGCAGATGCATGTGCAAGGCTGAGGAAAGGTGCATGCAAAGAAAGAAATTGCAGACATTCAAAAGGAGAACATTTAGCAAAAACCATGTAATAAAAACAGGTGAACAATGCATGTGCAATGCAAATATAAAAGGAAATAAGCAAAAATTGACAAACTTGGTTAGTAAGTGTTTTGGTCCTGAAAAGCTAAAAAGTAGCATTTGAAATGCAAAAATAGGTGCATGCAAAGTAAATTCAAATCTATGGCTGTCAAAAATGTTGCACATGTGTGCTCCCATATTTTCTTCCAGTTAGTTTCTGGGCATGTAGCTGTCAAAATGATGCATTTATTGGCTTCCATGGTCGGCAAATTCCTTGTGTGTTGGCTGTGTTGCATTGTTGTGGATTGCATCGCAGTATAGAGCTTTCTGTAGCAGGTCGAAGGAGGGTGCATCTTGGAGGTGACAAAGATTGTCATTCTTTTCCTTTGGTTTAGTGACTGTTGATATGAAGATTGTAGTTCTTTAGTTTGAAGTCAGCAAAATACAACAGCATGTAGCATCAGAAGGTAACAATTCTCTTTACCCGGGGTCACCAATTTGTTGGCAATATAGCTTCAGAAAGCAGTAATTCCTTTGCTCAGGGTCGCCAGTTGTAAAGATAAAAATTACTTTTATAACAGTTGGGTCTCTAATTTGTTGTAAGCGATGAAAGATGAACAATGCATGAAGTTTTAAGGAAATATTTATTTTTTACTGTTACATTGTACATACTTTGCCTCGACAGGCAGGTGATAAAATCATAGAGCATGCAAAGTAAATAAGTTAATTTTGGCCTGTATGTTCTTATTGTAGTAGTAAACCATAGAGAGAGATATGGTAATGTGCAGAGAAGAGAAAGTGAGTTGGTGAAAGTAAGAGAGTGTGGGACGAAACAACTGCTTCGTTCGCGAGATACCATAGTTGTTCTCTTTGCCCTTTTCTTTTTACAATGGCATTTTGTTTAGCCTGTCAGCCAGACTCCGTATGCGAAGTAAAGTTAGATGTGGTAGATTTTCCTTGTATAGTTTTGTGTGCATGTTTTCTTTGCAGTGATCCACAGATAGCGATGGAATGATGTTGTAAAAGAACAGAATTAGAGCTAGTGAAAGTTGTAGGGTCGTGGGAAGTTGTCTCATAATTACTGACAGTAAATTTCATTTCTCCCTCTGACCATTATCTTTAGTAGCTGCCTTGTTTGTGATCATGATTCTAGCATTCTGCTCTCTAACTGATGGTAGCTGTCTCTGACTCAAGTTGTCATTCATTGATTGAGTTGTCACTAACTGGCTAACTGAACTGCCACCAAGTGATTAGCTGATTTTTGCTTGGGGGTTCTTGTTTTTATAACTATCCAGAAGAATAAACATATCGTTGAGAACAATAGATTTCGTTGGTGGTACTTGTTATCTTAATACTAGCTTTTGGTGGCTTATAAGAGGTTAGAAGGGTTAAATGGTGAAGACATTATTTCGGTCTAGCTGGGGCAATCTGGCAAAAGTAAAACTGCTGTCACAGAAAAAAACCATTGTTTCACTGTGAGAAAAGTTCTGTTGAACTGTTAATTTAAATTTGGCTATGGTGAATCAAATCCACTTCATGCCTGCAAGATCCATTACATACATACATATATATATATATATATATATATACATACATACATACATACATACATACATACATACAGCAATACCTTGACTATCGCGGATATTATGTTCCAAAACCTCCCACAGTAGGTGAAAATTTGCAAAGTAAAAACAGTACTGTATTGTATATATATATTTTTTAATTATTTTTATAATTTGTATATATTTATTTTATTATAAATGTAAAAGAACACCGCACACTTGCCTCCCGAGTTTCATTTTCCATACAATATGTGCGCTTCTTTGTTTGCTCATCAATGGTAGACTACATATTTACTTTTAATATATTTTAGTTAATGTGTTATATGGTGCAGTACTGTACTATATTTTTATTTATTAATTTATTAATTTTTAGAAATGAAAATGCTGATTTTACCACAAAAATAATTAAAATTTAAAAAAATATAAATTGGCTGCAGAAACCCACGATATACTGTGGAGTCT
>NC_068982.1:34044474-34055230 GCF_001194135.2 Octopus bimaculoides
GTCCACTCGTGACCGAGGAAGACCATTGCCGGCCTTCAGGAACATTCTGCGCTCTAGTACTAACTTACATTTTGCATTTATGGCTCCATTGGTGGCTAATGAACCCTGCTCTTGATAAGCATATACGACTGCAAACATTGCAGATTAAGCTTTCCCCATTCACTATACGAGCCATACACTTTCGCGCAGCTCGCTTAAATTCTTCATGCTGGATACGTGCTCTCTCCAAAGTGTTGATCCCCTCCTTAACCTGCTTCCTCCATCTGTGGCGATGACAGGCATTATTCTCCCAGTCAGTGTCCTGCATATCACAGGCCTTTAATGAGGACTTGACACAGTCCTTAAAGCGTAGCCTTGGTTTCTGTCGGAGTCTCCGAAGGATGGACCTAGTGCAGGCTCAACAGCTATCTAGCAATAGCACGGGTATGCAGAAATTCCGGGATGGTGTGTCCGGCGTGCTGAAAGACCACTGGGAGTGAGGCGCCCCTCACCTTTATATACATACATACATACATTCCCACCCCACTCATACACACACGCATATATATGAAGTGATTCATTGGTTTAAAACTGTCAGAAAGTGACTGGAAGGATCTCAGCAAAATTTACATTGAAGATAAAACATTTTCATCATGAAAACTTATTTCACAGAAAATCTCCAACAGAATTCTACATGGTGCCTCACAAGCAGATGCTTCTTTTCCTCTTTTCCAGTTCAGATCATCTTGTGCTCATAAGTCTTCTTTCTATGTTTTGAGTATGTGTTCCAATGATAAGGTTAACAAAATGCTGACTGTATATATATATATATATACATATATGTATATGTTTGTGTGTCTGTTTGTCCCCCCAACCATCACTTGACAACCCGATGCTGGTGTGTTTATGTCCCTGTAACTTAGCGGTTCAGCAAAAATGACTGATAGAATAAGTACTAGGCTTACAAAGAATAAGTCCTGGGGTCGATTTGGTCGACTAAAGGCATAGCCACAGTCAAATGACTGAAACAAATAAAAGGAAAATATATGTGTGTGTGTGTGTGCGTATGACTGTCTTCTTACATCCACAGGCACAAGTGCCAGAAAGGTGACGCTGGGCTCAGGTGCCATCACGATTTCGCTTTCGCTTGCCCCAACAGGTCTTCGCAAGCAGAGTTTAGTGTCCAATGAAGGAAAGGAAAGGAACGCATATATATATATATATATATATATAAAATAGAATTATATGGTTTATCCCTGTTGTTTGCAATTTTTGGCATATTTTTGTGTTATTGTCTATTTTCTAATGATCTTTTTTTTTTTGTATGCTTTAAAATAAGTGTTCTATGTGAATGACATTATCAACTATACAGGTTTCTTTTGAACAATCTGTCCAAAACACATTGCCCAAAGTGATCATGGTGGTTGGTGGTGGTGATAATGAATGATGATTTTCATGTGAATGTTTGTGTTTACTATTGAAATACATCATTATATTCCAGTGTTACTTAACTCAACAAATCCGTAATGAAATAAAGCATTTTCAAATGTTGCTGAAATCAAAAAGATTTATACAGTTGATCTTTGTTCCAGATTTTATTTCATTTAATTTTTATATAAGAAAAAACAAACTTTGTTCTTTTTTTTATCCACAACCATTAGTAACAATTCATTAGAAAAAAGTAATATGTACAACATTATTTGGAAAATGTTTTAATTTACAGCAACAAAAAAAACCATATAATGCAAAATAGTGCTGTTATTTCTTCTTTTTAATTTAAAGATGAATGACATTTAATTAACTTGTATTTTCTAATTACAATATATTTATTAATATTGCATTAAACTAAATTGTAAATGAGTTTAAAGAATTTTGAAACTAATAATTGCTAACCAATTCATCTGTGAAAAATGAAAAATAATTTGATCAGTAAATGTCTGTGGAATTTCCTCCTTAGCAAGTACACAAATTAAGCATTTACTTAGCATTTTCCCCTGTTTAAGGATATTATTGGCACTACTACTTATCTTCAATTTTATTTCCTTTATTGTCTTGTTAATAATCCTTGAAGTCTAAGAGTTTTAAACAGTGTAAATGACTGTTATGATGTTTATGCCTTGTCCAAGGAAATTAGCCACGCAAATGAAGGAAAAATATACATAAGTAGTACTGAAACCAGATTGAAAATACAACTTGCCAGGAGCTTATCACTACTCTATGGTGCTTATTCTTTTATTAATGCTATAACATAAAAAGAAACTATTCAGGCTATAAAGCATAGTTTTCCACATAGATTGTCTAATATTCTTTTTTAACAAAATAAGAATGAACAAAGTTATTTACAAGTATAATTTTTTTATAGAGCAAAAACGTTGAGTATATCAGAAAATTATGAATTTTAGATATGGAAGGCATATTATTTTTATTATTGACTTTCATCATAATCTTATTACATGTAAAAAATATTATATGTAACATTCTTTTCGCGGTAATAGAAGTATTAGGAGAATTTCAACAGTGATTAATTTTACAAGAAAATACTATTATAATTAACAAACAATTGAAGGCATCAAGTTGGCAGAATTTTTGGAGTATACTTTGCAGTATTTCTTCCAGCACTTTGTCTTCTGAGTTCAAATCCTTCTGAGGCCAACTTTCCAAATTTGCTTTTCATCCCTTTTGAGTCAATAACCAAAAGTACCATTCAAGTACCAGGATCAATATAATCAACTAAACCTTTCCCCTCAAAATGCCTAAATCAAAAATAATTATTATTAAGTCTAGCATAAGTACAGAGTAGCAGAAATAGTAACTGACTTACAGTGCTGTATGATCACTAAAAGCAATGTGAAAATTGAAGGACATAGTGGAATTGATGGGATACAAGCAAGAAAACCTCGAACTGATCCATATCTTGGTAATGAAATTGGTGAGCAAGAAATTTAATCAGTTTAACACTACAACCAGGTCTTTTGAGAGCCCTTTATCAGGGTTCACTCTGTGACTCTTCAGTCTGTAAATCACAAACGAAGGTTTCTTTCACCCCACCTCTATCAATCTCAAAAGCTCTATAAAAAGGTTATGCGGCTTTCCTAACTCCTTTGACAAAGTCATATAAAATATTTGATAAGCAAATGCAGCAAATCAACTCAGAAGGAATATAAAAAAATGTCATGGTTGATAATATTGAATGGACAGTCAGTGAAAATGATTTGGAAAATATAGTTTAGAAAGAGCATAAAACCTCTAGAACAATTGAATCTGCAGACGTGGAAACCGTTTTAGTATTTCAAAATCCAGTGCAATCATGTAATAGAGCATTTGAACTCATACAATAGAACATTTGAAGAAACAGAACCACAAGCATTTTTTTCTGATGTTCTGCTGGCTTGCCACCTTAAAAAAAATAATAGTTTCAAATTTTGGGCACAAGGCTCGCCAGCAATTTTAGCAGAAGAGGGTAAGTCAATTACATAAATCCCAATGCTTATCTAGACCTTATTTTATCAACTTTGAAAGGATAAAAGGCAAATTTGACCTTAGCAGAATTTAAACTCAGACATAAAGAGCTGGAAGAAATATGGCTCAGCATTCTATCCAACATGCTAATAATTCTGCCATCTCACTGTCTAATAATAATTGTCTCTATTCACTTTGTGATTCTTGTACATCACTGTAATTCACTCTTTGTCTAACAAAAGACATGGATCAAAACTATAAAGATGAAATTAAATACAGGAGACTATACAGTCTCAGCCATACCCACTATCTGAAGTTATAATAATAATTGCTGACATAAGCACAGTGCCTGAATTTTGAGAGGAAGGGAGCAGTCAATTATACCACATGCAATACTTCAATGTTACTTTGTTTCAATCCCAGAGGGATCTGCCTTCATAATAATAGTAATAATAGTTACAAAGCCTGAAATATTGGGGGAGCAATCCCAGTGCTCAAGTGGTGCTTATTTTATTTTATTGTAACTGAAAGGATGAAAGGCAAAGTATAACTCAATGATATTTGAACTTAGAACATAAAGCTAGAAGAAATATCAAGCATTTTGTCTGACACAAATGATTCTGGCAGCTCACCTCTCAAATACAAATAATTCAAAATTTAGGCACAAGGTATAAATTTTGGGGAGGGAGCAAGCCAATGACATCATCCTCAGTACTTGATTGGTACTTATTTTATCCACCCCACAGGATGAAAGGCAAAGTTAATCTTAGCAAAACTTGAACTTAAAAGCCAGAAGAAATGCCGCTAAGCATTTTGTCTGACATGCTAACAATTTTTCCAACTACTACTACTACTAATAATAATAATAATCCTTTCTACAATAGGTACAAGGCCTGAAATTTTGGGGGAGGGCGTTAGTCGATTACATCGACCCCACTGTTTGACTGGTACTCATTTTATCGACATCAAAAGAATGAAAGGTAAAGTTGACCTCGGCAGAATTTGAACTCAGATGAAATGCCACTAAGCATTTTGCTCAGCATGCTAACAATTCTGCCAGCTCACTGCCTTAAATAATAATAATAATTGACATGAGAACAGAGCATCCCACCACCACCGCCATCAAAAGAAAAATGCTCTATTGGGGACAGCTAGGATTTTGAGATTGATACTTAGGTTTTGAGTATCTTCCATAAACCTTATAATTTGTAAAAAGAGACCCTATGAGACCTTTGACAACAGGATGTTGTCCACTCTCACAAAATTAACCAGAGCAAGTAACATCTGAGATGTGGAATATAATAATAAAACTTACATGGATTTTTAGATTGCTGTTTGCAGATTTTTCTATTTATGAAAATATTTTGACTGGTTACTTTCAATTGTTCAGCATTTGTATGACAGACAGAGATGTATACAACTGGCTGTTGTCTTTAAGCCTGTTCATCTCAACTAAATAATGCTGCTATTAGTGGTTATATTAGATTATGTTAATGTATGATGAGACAGAAATCCAATAACTTACAACTGCCGCATGAGCGACGTGGCCGGTACCGTGTCCGACCCGCAAGTTTGCGGGTCGGACCCGGGGGAATAGTCACGCTCTAGGTGACCCTCACACCCCAAGGGGGTCCAGACTACTATGTAGAGTAGTCGTTGATCGGATGGGTTCTCCGACTTGAAGGAATGGTTTCGCCTCTCCTTTATTCCGAAGGTCAGACCCGCGTAACCCACTGCGCGATCAACTCTACACAGCCGGCGCGTCCCTGATTCTTCCGCCAACCACCCATCCACCCACCTTGTAGTGAGCGCCCTCGCCCGTGCTGTCGCCGTCGTTCCACGCCCTGGCAGATCCGCTCGCTCGCCCGCCCACTGGTAGCCGCCTATCCGTTCATGCTGTCGTCATCGGCCTATCGGTTTCCTCCTCCTTGCCCACGCAGTCGCTACGACTCGAAGGGATGTCCTCGCCTCTCCTTTCTGCCGACGGTCGGACAAGCGTAATCCACCGCGCGCCCACCTTGGAGTGAGCGCCCTTGCCCTTACTGTCACCGCCGTTCCATACACAGACAATATTCTTGTGGTCAGGATGGACTGATACTTATTACCTGGCTAAGTGTTATTAGGTAGGAAACCTAGATTAAGGACATAAGAAAATACTCTTGGTCAAAAGTCAAATGTCAAACACACATTGGAGAGGCTTAATAATCTGATTCATGACAAATTTTTGAGTTTATTTTTATTTGTTGTTTGTATTTTTTAAATTTTAATTTTGGGGGAAAAAATGGTGTTAGCAAATGAATTATAGAACAGAACTCAAAACACATTTAACCCAGAATCCCTTGCTGTCTCTCACACACAAACACATACACAACACATTCTCCCAATCAGTGCCCTTTAAGAGAGTATTAGTAAGAATAAAAAGCTGTGATCCAGACACAATATGGAATATTTGTGTGTATGTACAAAATGAATATAAAAAAAAAACAATTGTAATGCATCTTTTGTCAAAATGCATTGGAATAAATGGAAGCTATGCAAATAAGAATCTAAAAGCCTCTTAACAAAAGTATGGTATGGTTAGAAATTAAATATGATTCAATATAAATGAAGTTTTCTTTTTGACACATAACATGTCTTGTTTTCTTTTTCCCAGAGTAAGTGGATAGTACAGACTTGAGTGAGATGATCTGGTGCAGCTGTTTGGACGCAGATAATTTGGCACGACTAACTGGACATGCAGTGGATTTTGGCACTAGAAGAAAACACACACACATGCAGAAATATACACATACAAATAGAAAGAGTGGGAAAAAGAGACAATACAATATATTTATTGAACACAATTGACATAAATACTTTCTCCCTCTTTATACACGTAAAAAGAAATATGCTCCACACATAAACAGAGAGAGAGAGAGAGAAGGAGGAGAGACAAACAGACAGAGAGGTGGGGAGAACAAGAAAAACATTAACCCTTTAGTATCCTAACCAGCCATATCACACCCAAATATTTTTTTTTTTTGTTCAAATTGACCTGATTGGGCATCTCACACCTGCCCTATACTGTCATTCTAAAAATAAATAATCAGATTATTGAAATCTCAAAGCTACAAAATAAAGTATAAATCCAAAACAATGTGAATAAATAAGCATTATATTTGATAAAGCAATCTGAATGCTAAAGGGTTAAGACATCTGATGTCAAATAAATCAGCAATGCCAAATAAGGAGCGCCAAAACGGCTGTGCCAAAACATATCATGCTCATGTAGCTTAATTACTGGAAATAATTAGATGATGAAGGAACACTGATTAGGTTTGATTAACTAAGGTAAAATGAAAATGTATACTAAGAAAAAGAGCTATTTTAAAAATGGATGATTTAAATGGATGTAATCAAGTTTTAAAAAATATTAAAGTATCATGGTCTGTAAACTTGGAATAATCAATTCATCTTTAATAAGGGAAGTCATCACAAATTTTTTCATATTTTCTGTATTTTTTTTTTTTTTTTGTTCTAATTAGAATTTTTCATTAAGTTGAAATTGTTCCATAAACCGGTGTATAGTCGCTCCTGCGTTTTTTCCAGCACAAGAAGGCTCCACCAAGTATTATTAGCAGCACAGGAAGACCAAGACCAACAGCAATAATGATGATTGCTGCTACAGAAATTTTTTCTACTGGTGCCTCTCCAAAACCAGTTATGAAAAACCTGAAAAATAAGCATAAAAAAAAAACTATCAATTTAATTTCAAATCTAGAGAGCTTCAAAACTAAAATTTAGAAAAAAGAAAACAATTTTAAAAAAATCACTGGATTTTCAATTAGATCCCATAAAGAATGTTATATTATATACAAGGAAAATCTTTGTGTTGTTTATTTATATCATTTTACATTCAACATTGAAATCTAGCCAGTGTCCATTTTGTTTTTAATTCTTGTGAGAATCAATAAAAGACTCAAGTACTGGGGTTGATGTAATTAATAATATAGCCTTGTGTGCCTGTTGGAAATCAATATTAAGTACCTCATACTGTTTAATAAGTGTCACTGTTTGTTCAGAGAAAGCAAAATCAAAGATTCTATAACATTCTACACATTATAGCAATCCCTACCTTATTAACATCACTTTCAATTTCAAATACATAGTACTGTTATAATTGTACAAGATTTTCATTCCACCTTCAAAGTTAAACAAATATCTTTACATTTTCTTTCCATTCATCATTACCATCATCATCTAATGTTCACTTTTCCATTCTTGTATGGGTCAGACAGAATTTGTTGAGGCAGATTTTTTTATAACTGGATGCCTTTTATGTTGCCAACCCAATCCTGTTTCCAAGTAATCTTTTATCTTTTACTTGTTTCAGTCATTTCAGAAATTGACCCCTGGACTTACGCCCTGTAAGCCTGGTGCTTATTCTATCAGCCTCTTCTGCCAAACAGCTAAGTTACAGGGACGCAAACACACCAACATCAGTTGTCAAGCAGTGGTGGTGGGGGGACAAACACAGACACATAAATATACATATATATATATATATATATATATATGATGGTCTTCTTTCAGTTTCTGTCTACCAAATTTACTCACGAGGCTTTGGATGGCCCAAGGCTATAGTAGAAGACACTCTTTAAAGTATAAAGTTGAATTTTGTGTAGCCACCTGCATTTTGCAGGGAGTATTACCCATTTTTCTGGGCTCTTTTCACAGCTATACCCCATTCGAAATTTGCATTAGATTTTGTATGAAAAGAAAAAAAAAACATGGAAGGGAGTGGGGCTTGCTTGTGGTTTGTAGAGAAAACGTTAAACGTATCTGAAAAAAAACATGAAGAACTGTGAAAGAAGGCGAATAAGTACCGGGGGTGGGGGAAAGAAAAGAGAACTAACACTTGATCATTCTAGAACTCCCAGAATAAAAACATAAACACCTGAAAAACTTTCCCTCTATTCATTACTAAATGTCTTCTTCATTGTTAGAAGTAAAGAAGCTAGAAAAGATCGATCGTATTTCAGTCTAATTGTCATTGTAAATGACTGAGGCTTTCTTTTCTCTGTCTCTTTACGGTTAAGAGAGTGAAGGTGCATGGCTCAGCAGTTAGGGGTATTCATCTCATGATCATAAAGTCGTGAATTCCTTGCAATGCACTGTGTTCTTGAGCAAGGTACTCCACTTCAATTTACTGCTGTCCACTCAGCTGGCAAAATTGAGTTGTAGCTGTAATTCAAAGGAGCTAGCCCTGTCATATTCTGTGTGAAGCTGAATCTCCCTGAGAACTACATTATGGTATGGATTTTTGTGGAATACTCAGCCACTTGCATGTTGATTTTACGAGCAGACTGTTCCATTGATCAGATAAACAGGAACCTCGTCGTCGTAACCAACGGAATGCCATTTTTTAAAAAGAGTAAAAGAAAAGGAAATGTTCCATATTGTAAAGCAAAAATGTTATGTGTTTGGTATAAGCAGTGAAAGCTAAGATGAAATAATTTCTATTCTGTTGCCCTCGACTCATGCTCAGTTTGATAACAACAGCCTGCACATCGGTGTTTATCTGGAGGCTTGGCCACCAGATCTGTGAGATCCAAAAATGCTGCTGTTAGGACCAGATTAACACCCACAGTGACCCTAACGACTAAAATAGATTTTCCTGCCCCTGTATTGGATCCTTTTTCATTTTCTTTCAACCACTTGAAGGTTTATCTTGCTCCAGTCTACTCAGCTGGTCAAAATGAGTTGTAGCTGTAATTAAAAGGGGCCAGCCTTATATTTTGTATGAGGCTGAATCTCCCTGAGTATTATGTTAATGGTATGCATGTCTGTGGATTACTCAGCCACTTATGAGTTAATTTTATCCTCGTGTGGTAATGAAAAGTGAAAGTGACATCCAATATTTGCTGTAGTTATTTATCTTTGATTTAACAATGTGTCTATGTATCTATGTATCAACTTTTTTTTTATCTATGTATCTACTGTCTCTCTAACTTTCCCACTTCCTCTGTGTCCCTCCGCTCTCCAGCTTTTAATTTAACAATGTTTGTATGTATCTATGTATCAACTTTTCTTTCGATCTATGTATTTACTTTTCTTGCGATGTGATAAACAGTTAAAAGCACAAAACAAACGTCGTCACCACTCACTGTCTCTTTCACTTCCTCTCTGTCCTCCTCTCTTCTGCTTTGCCACTCATTTCTTCCTTTGAAGTAAATTGTGACACACACTACAGGTACACATGCACAAAAACAACAAGTTGGTGCATTAATATTATTGATTGTTATGTCTTCCAACTTTTTACACTGAGTTCAAATCCTACCAAAGTCAACTTTGCTTTTTATCCTTTCAGGTTCAATAAAATAATGTACCAACCAAGTATTGAGACCAATGGTATCGATTAACCCTTCTCCTCAAAATTTCTAGCCGTGTGCCTAAACTAGTAAAATTTATATCATTAGTTTCAGTCATTGCACTGCATACTAGGCATGGGTATCATCTTTAATGGTCTGTTTGATGATATTAACCCCAGTATTCATTTTCAAATCTATCTTATTTTATCGAATTCTATTTGTGAAACTGCTAATTCACAGAACTCAAGTAAACATGAACTTGAAAACAGAACCAAATACAGGTAGGTAGTGTGTGTGTGTAATTTAATGTCTATTTTCCATGCTGGCATGGGTTTGATGGTTTGACAGGCTGGCCAGGCAGAAGACTGCACCAGACTTCACTGTCTGTTTTGCAGGGTTTTTACAGCTGGATGCCCTTCCTAACACCAACCATCTTACAGAGTAGGCTGAGTGCTTTTTACATGGGAGCAGCAAGGTCTGCTTTGGCATGGTTTTTACAGCTGGATGCTCTTCCAAGCTAAATATACATGTATATGTGTATATATAAAAATATTCACACACACACACATATATATGGATATATATATACGGATATGTAATATATATATGTGTGTTGAAACCATAGCCCAAACCTGACTGAAATTTGTCTCTAACCCCCTTTAAAAATTACGATTTTTAACTCTCATTTCTGTTACTGATTTAAACATTTAATCTCACGTTTAAACACTGCTGTGTTTCTTTCAACTTTTTTCTAAAAACCTAACGAATTTGACCAGCATGATGTACTGCTGCCGGTTCTCCCTCTCCCTCTCTCTCTCTCCCTCCCTATTGTATTCTATCTCTCTCTCTCTCTGAATCACCACTTCTTCCACCATTTCCTCTTCGACTCGCGCGCGAACCCAAACACATAACCAGCTCGCTTTCCAACTCCACCACAATTTCGTATTGGAATCTCTATACTAATAGAA
>NC_068982.1:34058349-34060521 GCF_001194135.2 Octopus bimaculoides
GTTGCCAGGGCCCCTGGACTGGCTCTTGTGCGGGTGGCACATAAGATGTACCATCCTGAGCATGACCGTTGCCAGTACCGCCTGACTGGCCTTGTAGGGTTTTCGAGCGAGATCGTTGCCAGTGCCCCTGGACTGGCTCTTGTGCAGGTGGCACATAAAAGACACCATTTCGAGCGTGGCTGTTTTCGTGCGGGTGACACGTAAAAGCACCCACTACACTCTCTGAGTGGTTGGCGTTAGGAAGGGCATCCAGCTGTAGAAACTCTGCCAAATTAGATTGGAGCCTGATGTTGCCATCCGGTTTCACCAGTCCTCAGTCAAATCGTGGAAAGCGGACGTTTAAATGATGATGATGATGATGATGATATATATATATGTGTGTGTGTATATATAAATACACACACACATATATTATCCATTATTTTATACTAGCAGACACACCCCCAAGATATCTCACAGTGGGACTTGAACTCAAAACTGTGTGGTTGTGAAGCATATACTTCTTAACCAACCAGTCATGCCTGTACCTAAATCCTTACATATGAAAATAAAATATTTTTTCAAAAATCTTACCAAGAAGTAAACTGTGTTGTGTTGTAATATTTTTCATCATTTGCCAAACCAAAAGAAATATAAGTACTTTTCATGGAGATGTCGTGCCTCATCTTGAAGAATTTAAAAGCAACACTCTCATTTACAGCACCAGCAGTAGAATTCCTTAAATCATAGACTTGAACCGAAGAGGAATCTTTGCGTTCATATTTATTTGTTAAATAGCATACAGATTTCCATTGCATGAAACTGTGGTAGGATTTCTTATGGGAGGACCAAGTAGTAACCTGTAAATGATTGAAACGTCAGTAAAATAAGAAAACGAGCCAAACTAAAACAAAACTTTATAAACAGGATATATAACATAATTTACATTTATACATACACACATATATGATGGTTACTGCCTACATGACAGTGACAATCATTTACAACTATCAAGCAATGTCGAGTCAAGGAGACACAAACATATGCATACAATATATATATATATATATATTAATAAATTAATATAAACAGCTGGGAGCAATATAAGACCATAAAGGAAAAATTTAATTGTCACTAATTGTGATTGCACCTATATTGCAAGAAATAAGAGTTAAAACCCTTAATGCTGTATGAAGCGTACAATATATATACGCTGACAGTGGAGATAACCTCCCCATGACTAGACTAGTTTTGTTTATCAGCCACAAATTTGCCAGCAGTGACTGCTTTGTTGCTTAAACTGTTTGGCTAAATTGATCTGCCATATAAATTTATGGCAGATTTAGCACAATGCAAATATGTATACTAAAGGCACAACATAAGACCACAGAGAAAGTAGTCTAGAAATACCAAATATCAGCATTAAAAATGTAGTTACTTACCTTAAATACACCAGGAGTATATTCATCATCTAATGACTTTACTGAGTTTATGTCAAATTTGCTTTGATAAGAAGAGATATAGGTGGCATTGAGAGCAAAACGAGAATTAACAAAATCTGCAGGAACCCCATCAGCACTAAATCCCACGAGGGTCAAATTATCATTTAATTGCAAGTGAGGAAGTTGTGTCTGACGAACATCATCGCTGACTTGGAACTGAAGAGAAACAAAATAAGTTAATGAATAAGCTTTATAAATTAATTTAAATATCCTATATGTGTTCAATATCTATGCAGGGGTTCAGTCTCACTGCATGGTACCATGGGCAAATGTCTTTCACTGTAGTCTTTGATTAACCAAGGCTTTATGAGTGGATCTGGTAAATAGAAACTGAAAGAAGTCTGTCTTGTGTTGCGTGTGTGTGTATGTACACACACACACACACATACACATATATAGATGTAATAATCTATTCTTCTACTATTACCGTCTCCGATGAAGGGATACATTGAATTTTCCCTGAAACAGCTGTAAGACATTATACATAAAATATAAATTTACTTATGCCATTGGTCTCTTGATCTCATTCTTTTTTATATATACACATGCTAATACACAACCCACGTTATATTCCCCATTCATGTTACAACCACATCTGGGGCAAAACTAGTCGGTATACAGCACTTACTCGGTAGTACCTGTATCTTTAGGGTCTGGTTCACTCCATTACCCTTCATAACCTTTATATATA
>NC_068982.1:34060603-34064375 GCF_001194135.2 Octopus bimaculoides
AAACTCATGCCAGCATGAACTACAGATGTTAAATGATGATGATGATGATATATTCGTTTGTCTTTGTGTCTGTCCCCACCATCACTTGACAACTGGTGTTGGTTTGTTTACATCCCTGTAAATTAGCAATTCAGCAAAAAATTAAATATTGGGGTTGATTTGCTAGGTGGTGTCCCAGCATGGCCATAGACCAAAGACTAAAACAAGTAAAAGATAAAAGATGTAATTAGATTAAATGTGACCTGTTGTCTGAGCAGTTCTCAAAACAACCTGAACCAGAATAGAGAACCAAGAAAATTTCTCATCATTAAAAGTATATCAAAATACTATTTTTTACCTCTGACTTTTTTTTTACTGATAAAATAGTGGAAAAAATCCCAATCATAAATGTATTTAATAATACAAATGAATAGAAATTAAATGACTAAGTGAATACTGTATTAGGTCACCAACTCAAAGGTCTGGAGTTCAAATTCACTGCAAGCATTTTGTTGTAACATAATTCTATATGCTTCATGTCATTCAACTGTTGTAAGTACCTAAGCTTCTAGGAAGGTTAAGTGAGATAAAACAGAGTCCTATCAAGAGTTAGAATGATTTTCCCATGACTTAGGAGATATTTACAAACCATCATTATCATAATTTTGATGTCTACTTCTTTCATGATGGCATGGGTTGGGTGAAATTTCCTGAGATGCTATTCCA
This sequence comes from Octopus bimaculoides, assembly GCF_001194135.2. Lineage (NCBI taxonomy): Eukaryota > Metazoa > Mollusca > Cephalopoda > Octopoda > Octopodidae > Octopus > Octopus bimaculoides. Next base: position 34,061,309 of record NC_068982.1, read on the forward strand.
CTGATGGATGCCCTTCCTGTCACTAACCCTTATTTATAAGTAAGGTATTTTTATTCCACTGGTCTTCACTTGGTGAAACTTAGGATCTATAGAGTATAATGTTTACAGGGAATGTAAACATGGCATCACTGTCACTTAACAGGAGCCAATGCAAAGCCATAAGAAAAATAAACATTTAGAGAGACATGCACACGCATGCATTGGTCCACAATAATGTTTCTGTCAACCAGTTTTACTCAAAAGCATTGGTCAACCTGAGGCTATAGCATAGACACTTGCATAAAGTGGGATGGAATCCAAAACTATGTGGTTCAAAGCAAATTCTCTAACTATACATCTATTCTTGCACCTTGTAAGTACAAATTTTCAATGTACCGGATGTTGATTTTTTTACAGAGATATAAGGCCTCATTATATTGATCTCAGTACCTGACTGGGATTTTATTTTATCAACCCCAGAATGATGAAAGCAAAGTTGACCTTGGCAAGATTTGAATTCAGAATATGAAGAGCTAGAACAAATACTCCAAGACATTTTGTCCAATACTCTAACAATTCTATCATTCCACCATTCCTAATATTGATTTCAAATTTTGGCACAAGGCAAGCATTTTGCGGGAAGAAACAAGTCAATTACATGAACTCCAGTGCTGAACTGGTACTTATTTTATCAACCCCAAAAGGATGAAAGGCAACATCAATCTCAGCAGACTTTGAATTCAGAACGTAAAGATGGATGAAGCGCTGCTAAACATTTTGCCTGACATGCTAATGATTCTGCCAACACCATCCCTAACATTAGCAATGTCACAGTTAAGATTATAACAAAATATCGATAAAAAGCTTCATTCTTTCTTTTCCACAATAAAATGAATAAAAGAACATTCTTTTGAATCCTAGAAAAACATGTAGAAGAATATATATATCTTTATTACAAATACATAAATTCTTATCAATGAAAACAGGCCCTAAGTTTAACATTCTAGAAAATGATTCCATTAGAAAAGAAAAAGAAGGAAATACTGAATTTTTAAGAAAAATTTTCAAAATTCTCACTTATTCCTGTAAAAAATGATAATTTTCTTACATTATTGCAATCAGTTCTTTTGATGAAATGGTTCAGAAATAGGATTAATGAGCATTTTCACCTGTTACCATTCAAAGTTAAAACAGAACAAGAGAAAGGCACCAATAAGAGACAAATATATTACATGTGAATGCAGTCATTATTAATATGATATGGAGAAGTATATTTAAAGAGAGGCCAAAAAACAATAATGCTCAGTATCGACACCAATTCTCAATAACTCAAGCTAATGACAGAGCCTGTATGTAATCGTTTGACTTGACAGAAATAAGAAAAAACAATGGAAGGATACATTAGACCAATGGTTCTCAACCGGAAGAGAATTGCCTCCTTCAGGGTGAAAATCAAATTTTTTTGGTGGGGGGAATGAATGCAGTCTTCGATCAGCAACTACTTACAACAGGTAATCATTCATCTAAGGCATCATGACAAGAGCTCTTCTAAATAACTGTGGTCAAGCTATAAAACCAACTCTTTTTCTTAATCCAAATACAGTAACTATGTGCCTCAATAAGTGCATTATCTTCCAGGATTTAGTTCATCGATATATAATAACTCATTTGTCACTGAATTTCTTACCTCTGTTACTATGATACTGGCTGCATGATTCATTGAATACATGGCACTCACCTGAATTTGACATTCTCTCTCTTAACCATCAGATACAGATATAATAGTCAGTTTAGTATTTACTAATTTGCATTCATTCTCACCCACTTTTTATGGCAGGCTAGGTGAAAAAGAAGTGTTGACAGTATATCGATGAGTATTTACAATATGGTTTTATCACGAACTCTACAGACCCAAAGTAGCCCTTTTATACCATGTGTCATCAATCTTTGTCCAATGAAGCCATGAAACCCTCTCAACTCTCTGACCACATGAGAAGAAAACATCCCGAAAAAGTCGGTAAGCCTATCAAATACTTTGAGGGATTGAAAACTGATTTTGAAAATCAGAGTACTGTTAAATCATTATTTAAAAAACAGACAAAAATTAATCACAGCGGACTGAATGCTTCCAACAAAATTGCAAAAGGTATTGCAAAAAGAGGTAGTGTACATATGATAGCTGAAAAAATTATTGTGCCTGCAGTAGAAGCAGTAATATCAGAAGTTACGAATCAAGATCCTTCATCTATCATTAAAGGTCTACCTTTGAGTAATGACTCTATCTGTAGGAGAATTGATGAAATGCCAGGTCATATCAAAGACATACTAATTCAAAGATTTGAAAACAACAAAATTTTCTATTAAAACTGATGAAAGCATAGTTATTGACAATAAGGCTCTTTCAATGGGATATGTGTGATATTTTGATAGAAACTGTGCATTACAAGATTTATTATTTGTAAAACTGTTGGAGACTATATTTTCTGCAGTGAAAACGTCTTTTGAAGAAAAAGAAATTCCATATTATGAAAATCTAGTTTTATGTGCCACAGATGGTGCAATGTCTATGGTTGGGAGACACAAAGAATTTATCTCTCATTTAAAAAAGTTGTGCCTCCAATTTCTAGTTATACACTGTGTGCTACACAGGCATAACCTCGTGGCTAAAAAATATAGGCCCTATTCTAAATCAGTCATTAAACACTGTTATAAAAACAATAAACAAAATTAAATCTAACAGTAAATGTGACTGTCTTTTTTGAAAATTTTGTTTCAATGCAGATGAACAATATATAAGACTTCTTTTGTATTCCGATGTCCGTTGGCTATCCAAAGGCAACTGTTTGGAAGGATTTGTAAAGTTATTTAATACAATAGTTATATTCTCACTAACAGAAAGACACTCAGACTTAGCTGCTAAAATTCAAGCCCCAAAAAATAGAACATACACTTAGTTGGATTTTCTGTAAGCTGAACGAGGTCTCTCTTCTGCTGCAGGGGAAAATGATAATGCTGATAGATTGTAAACGGGTGATGAGAGCTTTTGTTGAAAAACTCAATATTTTTCAAGTTAATTTAAAACTAGGAC
>NC_068982.1:34064491-34075994 GCF_001194135.2 Octopus bimaculoides
CAGCCATGGATGATTGACCCATTCAATTGTGATCCTCACAGTGCACACAAAAATATCCAGGAGGCAGTTATTGAGATGAAATGTAATGATGAATTTCAAATTAAGTTCAAAAAAGAAAGATTGTCTCAATTTTGGCAATCAGACACTACAAAATCACTATATCCAAATTTGTGGTCACAAATGTTGAAAATCCATTTCTGTTTCCCGACATCATATCTTGTCAAAACTGGTTTTAGTACTGTCAATCACATTTTGCAGAAGGAAAGAAACAAATTTCACATCATTTCACGTGGAGATATTCATATCTGTTTGAGTAGCATTAAGCCTGACATTGAATTTTTAGCGGAACAGCGCCAATCTCAGGGCACACATTAGTTAGTCCTTTTCTACATTTAAATTTAGAATAAAGTGTTATTTTAATTCGTTTTTCTTTTGAATTTACATGTACAAAATTTTTTAGCGTTGATTAGTCGTAATTACATTATGTTTAATATTTGTTATCATTTTTTGGTGGACGATTATCAATTAGCTTACGTCAAAAATAGCTTTTAGTGGGCGATGGCCAGGAAAAGGTCGAGAACCATTGCTGAAAGATATGCAAAAAGTTAGGATGGTCATGGCAAAATCACTTGTCATAAGTCTGCTTGATCCACCTACAAATTCTCAGTACCTGAAGAATCCTAATTCCTAGAGATGAGGTGGAAGATTTATATTCTGTATATTTAAAGCTTTTACACTTTAATTTCTATGTATTCTTCAATCAAAATCAAATGATTTTCAAGTCCCTTCAACATCTTAAGATAGGTTTAAAATTTGAGAATATATTCTTTTGTCGTTAATGATGATTTCAGTATTAAGTTTTTTAAAAAATAATTTTTCATTCTTAAACAAAGTTGAACATGCTTTGCAGGTTTAAAATTTTAAACTTTTCAAATGAAATATCAGTACACTTCAATAATTACAAATTTTTAAAGAATAAATAAAAACAATTTTACTTACTGCAAACTGAAAGCTTCCATTACCCCTAAAACTTTCCAAAACAACCAAGTTTTCATTTGGTTTAGTTTTGTTTTGTGAAATTTTCCATATCATATCTCCTGTAGAGTAATTTTGCCATTCGGTGTAGTTTGAACCCAACAGATTTGCACTATCACTACTGTCATTATATGCTATAATCTGAAAATCAAAAAGAGAATACAAGAATAACAACTTTCTGACATCAATTACACAAACTACATAACACATATCAAACAGATATTACATATTTACATTATTTTTTAAACTATGACAGTAACTGAAAATGGCATATATTAAAAAAAGACTAAAACGAGTGCTCAGTGGAAGTTGATGCTAGTATGATTGTCTTATGGTCCTAGCATGCTTGAAACTGTCTTTTGGAATCCCAAGTTGGTCTCAAGATTTGGCTTTTGTAATCTAAGATTTTTAAAGCTGTCTTTTGTGATCTTAGCATTGTTTAGACTGTTGTCTGAGATACAAAGATGGTTGAGACTGTCCTTTGGAATCCAAGCATAGGTGAGTTCATAATTTGTAATTCTAGAATAGTTGCATGTCCTTAGATATCCATGTTTGCTTTTACCAAGTGTGGAGTTTCTTTTAACTGATTAAATTTGCTTCTTTATTTCCCAATCACAAGAGCTGACCTTTTGTTTTTTTGCCCAATTCACTTTGATGCTTTGCTCTAATTATTAAAAGAAAGAAAGATAGAGAGAGAGAGAGAGACAGATAGATAGATATAGATATATATATAAAAGTGAGCTGGCAGAATAGTTAGCATGCTGGGCAAAATGCTTAGCAGCATTTTGTCTGTCTTTAAGTTCTGAGTTCAAATGTTGCTGAGGTTGACTTTGCCTTTCATCCTTTCAGGGTCAGTAAAATAAGTACTAGTTGAGCACAATATATATATATCCGACATGTGAAGTACTCATGTGCACTTTTTCCTGGCTCTCTCTTTCTTATCTCTTTTCCTCCATTCTTTCTCTTCCCCCCTGGGCTTTTATCTGCATATCCAATGAAGGACATTGTCTGAAACATACTTTTACTTCATAAGTTTTTGCCTTCAATGGGCATCAAACTAATAATATTAACTGTGAATGTCCCAAGAACTTTTGTTGCTTTTTATAACTGATTTTGTATTTTGCTATTGATTTGCTCTCTCTCTCTCTCTCTCTCTCTATAAGAGAAAGATAAGGGAGAGAAAGAGAGGGGGGAATGTGTGTGCCAGACAGACAGATCAAATGATCAAGTACTTAATTATTGTTTCAGATTTTGGTACTGTGCCAGCGGTTTCAGAGAGAGGGTATGTTGATTACATCTTATGTACTTATTTTATCGACACTAAAAGGATGAAAGGTAAAGTTGACCATGGTGGAATTTGAACTCAGAATATAAAGACAAATTGCTGCCAAGCATTTCGCCCAGCATGCTAATGATTCTGTCAGCTTGCTACCTTTTAAATACTTAATGTGATAATAGATTATTCAGTTGGAGGAAAAAGAGTAACATCCATGACCTTTGTCCTTTCAGACTGGTGGGTTCTGTGTGGTTGACATCTCATTATTTAGGCCCTGTAATAATTATAATAATTTACAATAACTAAAATATAAATGTCTTACTTACTTGATTAAATATTATGCCAAACGAGTAAATTTCACTTGTAGGCGATTCCAGAGTAACTGATGGAGGCATTTCTGAACAGCTGAGTTTCAGTTTAGCATCATTTACAGTCTTTATGGCTAATAGAGACATTAGCTCAGCAGAGCTGTATATATAATGGAGAGTGTCATCATTTCCAACAGCTTTTGTATAGACCAAAGTGACATTCTTGGGACAGCTTTTTCCCCAATTCATATCAGTGGAAATCTAGTAAAATGAAAAGATGAATTAAGATTTTGAAAATTACAATTGACAAAATAACGTAAAGAAGATAAATAAAGAAAACAGAAATGTTGTGATCAAAATATGAGTTAATTACTATGCTAGTGTCTGACAAATAAATGATATTAATCACCACTGATGTAATTATCGATTTCACAATTATCATGAGATATTTAGACAACTGTATATATAGGCATATGCATGGCTGTGTGGTTAAGAAGCTTGGTTTGCAACCATGTGGTTTCTGGTTCAGTCCCACTCAGTGGCACCCTAGGCAAGTGTTGTCTACTACAGCCTCAGGCCAACCAAAGCCTTGTGAGTGAATTTGGTAGATAGAAATTGTGTGGAAGCCCATTGCATATGTATATATCTATTTATCTATCTGTGTGTGTGTGTGTATGTGTGTGTGTGTGTGTGTGTGTGTGTGTGTGCATATGGCTTTGTGTGTTTGTCCTCCTCCCACTGCTCAGTTTGTTTACATCCCCATAAGTTAGCCGTTCAATAGAATAAGTTATAGGTTTAAAAATAAATAATTACTAGGCTTGATTTGTTTAACTAAACCCTTCAAAGCTGTATCCCAGCATGGCTGCAGACCAAAGAGTGAAACAAGTAAAAGAAGAAAAAAAAACCCATGAATTTAGACCAGGGCTGTGGATTGATTCTAACTCCTCTATCGTAATTAGACTAATCATATATTTCTTATAATAATTGAAAACACACAACACACAAGGCCAATGTGAATCATCACACTATCTGTTAGCACCCTAACTCTTTTGCTAACTAGTCCTATGACACAAATTTACTGTTTTAAAGAAATCTAAATTAAAATCTATCAAAATTTCATATTAATTTATGTTCCAAACATCAGCTTAATATAGTCAGCTATTTTACTAAATTTTTCATTACATTCAAAATTAACTGAAACAGACGGGGTATTTCAACAGAAATATGGTAACAAAAGGGTTAAAGGTTATGTTTTGGCTATGCCTTATAGACATTTTTGTATTGCTTATGAAAGAATTTACGAACAAGCATAACACAAAATTTTTAAGAAAGAAAAGAAAAAACTTGTTATATTTTGGGATGGTCATACTTCCTGCAGGAGCTGCTTTGAATATAGGTCTGTTCAGGCAAATTTGGCCTGGGGTTAAACATAAGCAGCAGAATGAAGTTTTCATTAAGACAGAATTAATTTTGTAAGGAAGTTTATTTTATAGACCACATCTTAAAGTAGTATAGGAAACAAAGCTAGATCAGTGAGACACCTACATAAAACATAGTTTTGCTTCTAACAGAATCATAAATTACAAATGGAAAGAAATCATAAGATAAGAAGAGGAAGAAATCCAAATCATTAAGTCATATAAAAAGACAAAAAAAACAAAAAAACAATCTATATTCAAATAAATAAACAAGATACAATAATGCAATAGTGACTGTGTGAAAGTGGTGCTCTAGTATGACCTTATCTGTGACAGCTAAAAGGAACAAAAGAATGTCTATTATAATTAGAAGTGTTCTCTGTTAGACCATCCCACTGCTACAGTAATTTCACTATGAATTTCATGACTTTCACTATGTACCCCATTACCTCCCATAATTCTATTAACTGGAATTTTTTTAATGAAACTTTGATCTCTAGCATAAAACAGCCTTAGAAACACGCTGGAATGATCAAAATAACATTTTAAAAAGAAATAAGCGAGATATTGGGTGAAAAATTAGCAAACCTCATTTGAATATCAGAGAAATATACCTAGTAGATATAGCAAAAAGGTTAGATATGTGTAAATATTGACAGATAATTACGAAATTTGTAATTTTTAAGTGATCTCATATGAGATCACTGGTAGGTAATGGGTTAAACATTTAACTGTCCATGTATAAACTGTATATAACTATATATGCATGTACATATCATCATCATTTAACATCCCTATCTCCATGCTGGTATGAGTTGGATGGTTCAAAAGGAATCAACTTTGCCTCAGGGCTGTGTTGTCTGCCATGGCATGGTTTTCACAGCTGAATGTTTTTCCTCTAAAACCAACCACTTTACAGAGTGTACTAGGTGCTTTCCTTGTGGCACCAGCACTAGTGAGGTCATCAAGTACTTACAACCAACCCCTCCACCCCACCCCAACTGAGTAGGGACAGAAACAAGTGTCTTACTGAAATGGTGAATACACAGCCTCCCTAGCTCGAAAGAAAGAGCTAGTGAAAGCGTAGCCTCAAGGTTCAAAAGTAAATATGAGAGAGAGAAGAGGAGGTAGGGGAACTGCAGTGGTGGGTAGGTTGGCAAGTGTGTGTGAAAATGTAACAAAACACCAAGAAAACAAAATTTTACAAAAACATAACAAACAAAATTCATAGCTAATTCTTCATCAGTCAACGTCCAAAAGATCATTACAATTTCACAATATATATAAATGTATACATGTCTGTGTGTGTGTATCTATCTATCTATATATATATATATATAGAAATATATATATATATATACACCGCCATGATAGATTGCTAACCACTACACACATTTTTTTCTCTCCTTGTTTCTTTCTGTGGAAGAACATAGGCTCGAAACGTTAAAGATTTTTTCAATTCCCGAGCGTTATACTAATACAACTATTTGTTTTCTACACCACCTGTCTTCGTCTGTTGTTTTTTTGTGAATTCTCTCTCTATATATATATATTATACACCAGTTGAATGTTTAGTCAAAACAAATTTTATTCTACTAAAAAGTAAAATTTCTTCCCATCAGTGGATGTTCTATTATTCTTAAGCTTGTTTTAAAATAATAATCTTAAATAAACATTTTACTTGTTATATAAATGTTTGCATGTATGTTTTATTATTTATCAAATGATTAAGGGGAGTATGTATTTTATTCAATTAATCCCTTTCAATACTATTTCTCACAAGTAATCAACTATAAAACTACACTAGTGTAGTAATAAACAATGTCACAATTTATATTGCTTGTAATAAACAACCATCACCTTCCATTTCAAGTATAATTGTTTTTGCACAGTAGGACTTCATAATGAACAGCATTACTAAAATAAAATTATACTATACACTACTGGTAAAAATATTTATTCATCATGTACATGTTGTCTATATGTTGAAAGACACAGAAACATACACGCTTATGGTGACAACATTACCTATCTGTCTAGCTAGCTCTATTTTTCACTTTCAACAACAACTTTTTCTCTTCCCCTTCTAAAAATATGTTGTGACATATTTTGATTCCTCCCCTTCTTTCCCTCCATCTAATAGATGTTGTGATGGACAGACAGAGATTTGCTTCTCTTTTATAAGATTTTCAAAGTCCAAACCATATCTTATTCAACAGACTCTAATAGAAACAAAGTTGATTTGTTTTTCATTATAATGCACCACTAAAGCAGTTAATGAACATGTGAACAGTCAGAAAGTCAAGGCCACAATCAATTGTGTTACAAGCATATCTGCAGTTCAATGTCTATCCACCACATGATCTTTTGCTCTGATAGTGCTCTGAAGGAAACTTTGCTTCTAATTACAATGATTTCACTAAAATATTTTCCACATTTATTTTGAATTAATCACTACAGCTCTACTCACATCTTTTATCTTTTACTTGTTTCGGTCATTTGACTGTGTCCATGCTTGGGCACCACCTTGAAGAATTTTAGTTGAATGAATCAACCCTAGTATGTTTTTTTTTTTAAGCCTGGTACTTATTCTAGCTGTCTCTTTTGCCAATCCTCTAAGTTACAGGGCCATAAACACACCAATTGTCAAGCAGTGGTGGAGGAACAAACACAGACACAAACACATAAATACATACATACACACACACATACATACAATGGGCTTCTTTCAATTTCCATCAACCAGATGGACAGAAAAATTGCATGAAGCATGTATATGAACAGTAATGCTACATGGCAGTGGGACACAAGCACTAAATGCATAGGACAGGTGAAGGCTGGATGTGCAACGTCAGTGTGCAATAGAGTGCTATCGTATTGAGAGAAAAATTAGGCATAAGAGGAATTAGATGTAGCATGCAAGAGAGAAGACTGTACTGGTTTGGTCATGTGATGTGTATAGATGTAGGCAGTTGCTCACTTAAAGTGAATGGAACTCATGGAAGAGGGAGACCCAGGAAAACATGGGACGAAGTACTGAAGGCCAACCTCAAGACACTGAGCCTTACGAAAGAGATGACAAAGGACCAAGATATATGGCGCCTTGCTGTACACCACAGCAGAACTGCTGGTGCTACATAAAAAGCACCCAGTACATTCTATAAAGTGGTTGACATTAGGAAAGGCATGCTAGAACAGACAATGAAGCCTAGTGAAGTACCCAGCCTTACCATCTCCTGTCAAACTGTCTGACCCATACCAGCAAGAGAAACAGACATTAAATTATGATTATATATACACACAATGGGCTTCTTTCAGTTTCCATCTACCAAATCCACTCACAAGGCTTTTGTTGGCCTGAGGCTACAGCAGAAGACACTTGCCCAAGGTGCCATGCAGCAGGACTGAACTCAGAACCATTTGTGAATAAAATGAAACCTATACAACCCAAGATTAAATCTGCTTCCCTAATTCACAAATAGCAAATTGTATGTCACTAATAGACATCACTCTTCTCACAAAAGTTATTATCTTCAGAAATTATTATAATTATACCCCTCTTTTAATTACAGCATTAATTCTAACACTCCTAATAAAACAGATATTTTTTTTATATGCTGTTTTTTATTGTTTCAGTACCATACCAGCTATGATCATCCCATCAAATTTATGAACTTCATTATCCAAACTGTCCTTCCTTTATATAGAAGGATTCAGCTGTTACATGTAAGTTAATGACTGCATAGCAGCTCCTTAATTTCTTTCTTTCTCTCTCTCTCTCTCTCACATCATAAATGTTATGGCATAGAGAATTGAGTGAATGAGTAAGGGGGAAAAGTAGTACTCAGTACATAAATTTTTATCCTATTTATTGCAAGCTGAACTGTGGGTGTCAGTTAATGAAATCTTCAGCTAACAATAAGTCGTTACAATGGTTAGTTTATGATCATATCATAATGTCATGAGTTCATTTCCTGAAGTGGGCAGCATATTGTGTCCTTGAGAACGGTACTTCATTTTACATTGCTCCAGTCAACTCAGCTGTAATGAGTATTAGTAGATGTTGGTACACTGCTCTCTCCCTCCAGCAGTCACACTCTGGATGTTCTGTTTGGTCAAGGGTGAAGGGGCTGAGAAAGTGTCTATGTCTGCTCATGACTACATAAGCAGCTAAGACAATTAATAAAGACATCACATGTGAGTGATGGCTGGCTGTATCTATGTGTGTGTGTGTGTATAAGGAAAGGGATTTTGAAAAATATTGAAAAAGTATAAAGTAGAATCACTATTTGTAAATAGACCGAGTTACATTAGAAATCATATTCAGTCAGCAATATAAATTGAGTTTGAAATTAAAGTGGTTTTTCCTTAACCCTTAGGAGACAACTGGGCTGATCTATTGGCTGAAAGTCGAATGACAGAAGATTGTGTTAGTTCATTGAATTTCCTACAAGAATATATAAAATTTTATATATGTGATGTAATTACTTTGCTTCATAAAATTTTTTGGAAAAATAAGTGCGTGCTTTCTGTAGGGCTTGTGAAAAGGGTTCTGTCTTCTTGGCACCTAAACTCCATATGAGACTCTGTTCCCAAAGAGTTAATATAAATTAATGTGCTAACGTAAAAATATTTACAATCAGAAGAGAGTAAATATAAATTTTTTTTTTCACCTTGGGACATAGATAAATTCTCGACTGTATAGCAGTAAATATATGTTAACTTTAAATATCAGGGTTCAAAAGTTCACATGATTTAATGGTAGGCACTGCATATCAGACAAAACAGTAGTCTAGTATTTTTTTTTTTTATTTTTTTTTTTTATAGCTTCAGCTTAGAGCTGCGGCCATGCTGATGCACCGCCGTGTAACTTTTGCTATGTTAACCTTTGCTATTTTTAATAGATGAAGAGTTTGAAGGTCATACTCTTGGTTATCTAGATAGCTCCTAATCCCCAAAAGGCATTTAAGAACTGATGCTTATCTTTGGATTAATATAATGTCATTAATTGGATGAGCTGAAAATATAGTTAGAATAGGACATCAGCGGTAACAGCCAACATATGTCAGCATGGAAAAAGTTGATGAAATGATGATATCAGTTATTGATCTTAGCCTTTAAAAGGATCAAAACATCCAAATATCCTCTGTAATTCTTCTTGTTACATTGAAGTAAGCATGACCATAAAGTAGCTTATTACCTCTTCACAGAGCTTTTCCACTGAAGTCTGCAAGACCTTTTGAGCTACAGGAATTGTGTTGCAGAGAACAGACAAGGAAGCACACCATATTCTGGTTTACTTCTACACAATGTAAGCTAGGCCAATCTAATAGCCTCATCTGACCAGCTTCTGATCAACCCGTTCTTGTTCTCAGAGCACTTATGCAAGATATATTTTCTAAAGTTTTAATATGGTCATATCGTTCCAGAATTTTTAACAATACTTACAGATGTCCATCTGCAGATTCTTTTCTACTCTAGGCACAAGGCCTGAAATTTTGAGGGAGAGGGCCAGTTGATTAGATTGACCCAGTATGCAACTGGTACTTAATTTATTGACCCTGAAAGGATGAAAGGCGAAGTCGACCTCGGTGGAATTTGAACTCAGAACGTAAAGACAGACAAAATACCACTAAGCATTTCACCCAGCGTGCTAGCGTTTCTGTCAGCTCGCCATCCGCTGATTGATAAAAGAAATAAGTAGTTGAGAATAAAATTTATTTTAGTAGGAAAAGTTTTAAACTTCATAGTGTAGAGCTGATTATAAAACAGCTTCAGTCTAATCTCTCAACAACTTCTTTACCGTGTTTAATCATGCATTGCTGGCCTTATTCAATTTAAGAATGTGTAACAAAGCTTAATACTGCCCCTGCTCTTCTCACTATTCTATTTATTTTTAAAAAATGCAAAACTGTTTGTAACGAAAACTGTCACCAGTTGTGGGTGTTGCCCTTTTTCTTTCGTTTTTAAACTGAATTATTATATTTTAAAAAGTCCTAAAAGTGCAAGGCAATATATATATATCTTTTATTTGTTTCAGCCGTTAACCAATGGCCATGATGGGGCAAAGCCTTGAAGAATTTTTAGTCGAATGAATCGACCCCAGCACTTATTTTTTTTTTAAGCCTAGTACTTATTCTATTGGTCTCTTTCCGAATTGCTAATTTACGGAGATATAAACACACCAACGATTATCAAGCAGTGACAAGCAGTGGTCACACATACACACACACACACACACAACGCGCTTCTTTCAGTTTCTCTCGACAAACTAAATAAAAAAATGGTGTCTGCCAAATCAGAAAGACCCAAATCCATTCACAAGGCATTGATCGGCCCCAGGCTATAGTAGAAGACACTCGTCCAAGGTGCCATGCAGTGGGACTAAACTCGGAACCATGTGATTGGGAAGCGAACTGCTTACCACAAAGCCAATTTTTTTCTCGTAGTATTAGAAATAACAGGTGTGGACAACGATCAATTAAGAAAATGATATTGCTGTGTAATGAATTGAATAAACAAGTCTAGTCTCCATGTTAGTTCTGAAGAACTTTAATATTTAACTTCCTTGATTATCTATGTAGATGTAATAAACGTTCAAAATAGTTATATTTCATAAATGTTGTTAAAATAATTACACTATAGTACTTAAAAGTAAATATATTAAACTGGATTCTCCGTTATTATTCGTTATATTCACAGATCAGAGTTCATAACATTTTTTTTTCAAACAATTGTTCCTCATTTTTAATACTGACCCTTAGACTCTGACAGCTATTTTCAATGAATCTCGTTTATGTAATAATCGAAACAAATAGGGAACCTGTACGCAGTGGCTTGAGCTGCTAGAGAAGCAGCCAAATCTTTCTTAAATACCAATACATTATTTTATAAAAGGAATTAGTCGATAATGTAAGTTCCAGCTACATTATAATTTAATTGAAAAATTATAATGTAGGGGTGGTCATGACTGGAACAGCTTTGATCATAGATCTACTCGGTCATTTCTTATTTGGGTCTAAACAACAATGGTATAACTACGCATAACTACAGAGTTGTACCCCCCCCCCCCCGACAACTCTGTAGTTATGCCACAACGATTACCACAAAGAACCTGTATGTGACCGCTCAACTTGCTAGAAATATCCCTCAAATCACATCTTGGAAACCTAAAGTAGGAAGTAGACATAGCATAAACTAATAAACTGTCTGGAAAAAATAATTACAGCTAGAACACTCTTTATCTCGGACTTGATCCATCAAGATCACCAGGACCAAAACAATAATTACTCAAGATCGAGTACATGCTAAAGTTTATATATAAACAAAAATCATACAAAGCTGTAAACAAACTCACATATTCTTTATATTATAACAAGTTTACAAACACTAGAGCTAATCAAATAAGATAAATAAGGAAAAACTTCGTAAGATAAACAGACCGTTTACGCTTCGGGGTTTTTTTT
>NC_068982.1:34076794-34084265 GCF_001194135.2 Octopus bimaculoides
CGTAGTCTTAAATAAATAACAAACATCATAATTGAAAAAAAAAAAAAAATGACGGGATTGTCATGATTGGAATGTCTTTCGTTATAAGTCTCTCCGATAGGGATTGAGCAGGATCAAAACAACAACATAAATAAACATGTAATGTAGATATTAATTCACACACACAAAATAAACAGACACATAGAAACTGTACCTTTCTTGAATGACAGAAGACCACCAAGCTAAAAAAGCAGCAAACAGTTGCTAGGAGGCAGAAGTGTAATTTAGAAACCATGTTTACAGGAGGTGCTCACTAAAGCATCTGAAACACTTGCCAGCTTTAACCTCGTTTCCAGATATCTCTGTCAGCTGATAGTCAACTCGATCCGGTGTATGTCTCGTGATCGTTCCTATATCTGAGTCAACAATGTCACATGCTTAATTGGTCTTCCTAAAGTTTAGATGAAGTTATGTACTGATGTATGCGTGTACATGTATCTGTTTGTGCGTGTGCGTGCGCGCGCATGTATATGTATGTATACATGTATGTTGACGTATATATATATAAATATGTATGTGTGGAGAAAGAGGAGAGATTTGGTAATGAAGACAAGAAAATAAAACTTAAAACAAATTTTATATTTGATGGATATAAGTTACAATGTGACTCAAGGGCTGAGAGTCCCGTGTATTGCCACTTTTCAGGTATAAGCACCATAGCATTTTAGTAGAAATACTTTCAAGTTATTCTACTCCATCTCACTTAACGTGGTTAGTATTATAGCTGCTTCTAATAGGTTGAAACTTGCTAAATATATGCACGGACTTGCTCTGGGGGAAACAGTGGAGTCAGAGGACACCCTCTAATTAACACAAACCCAGAATGCACACACCCCAATACCCACTCTGAGACAATCTGCAAGGCTGGGAATAACCATGAGAAAAGTGGAACTCCAGGAAACTCCTTTGATTTATGTGAATCTCAACCCAACACCATATACTACACCCAACAAGCAAGCATCCCACCACTCACTACTAAATTTAAGGCAGCTAATTATATCAGCTTACCCCCAATCTCCACCCCACCCCCACACCCGAATGTAACGGATTGCCCCTGGGTGGACAATACATACATACAAATGTAGTACATAAATGTGAGATAGTTATACACACTACTAGTAAATTTTACATAGGGCCCACAGTTAATGATGTGAAACAATGTATAGGCACTCCTACAACTAGCCACTTAGGTTTTCCACTTCACTAGTTGAGTATATCCATAAATTGGACAATTCTAAAATTAGCTATGTAGCATTGGATTCAATCCTGCATTTTGCCACATACAAATCACAAATGACAATTCAATCATAGTTTGATCATATGCGCAGCCGAGATTTAATCCAATGGATAGTTGTTGTTCATGTGATAGTTTGGTAGCCTGACTAGAACTTTCTGTGAATACTGCCTATAAATACAGTCAATAAAACCACAGTTTTGCAGAGTGTCACAGACATCAGAGCTGCTACGATCTTCTCCTCTCTCACCAAATTCAGAGTGTCTTAGGTTGAGCTTGAATTACACTCTCCATATAGCTGTTCTCATGGCTGCATATTCAATCAAGGATAATCAAAGAAGACAAGTTGCAGCACCTGAATATTTACTTGATGTGTAAAAACATCAGGATCCTGATGTTATTGGTGAAAACAAATAGCATATCCAAATTCAGCTCGAAAAAGCACTTCAGGAACACTTGTCTATTGAACAGAAACATTTTCATTGCCAAATTCTGTAGACTTGTGTCTACAGAACTTCATTCACTTGTCAAACAGAACAGTATTCCTCTCGGTGGAACAACATTGGTTTGGAATGATTCTCAGGTTTTACATCAGTGTCAGTCTTCTTCTTGACAGATGTGCTGACAGAAACTATGGGTCAATTACTCATTCAATATGATCTTACAGCCAGTCTTAAAGCTTCGACAATATGTGTAGTTACCTAGAGATTTCACAAGTCTAGGGGCCCAATTCTGATCTATGTGAGGTATGGTTTGCCATCAGTAAATAAATACTATAGGGTCCAATGCACTGATTTGCCTGGAGTATTAAAATGCTGCTAAGATGTCCCTGAATACAGTCCATTCTATGTTATGTGATAAGAGTTGACTTTAAATTGGATTCATCCATCCTTTTGACAAGTCTTCTTTTTGTCCTGATGGGTTTTTAGTTACCCTCATTGTCAGGCTAACCTGATAACAATGACTGTTAGACACTTGCAACCATTTCCATACGTATACAATTGAGAGAATGGAAGGACAGAAGAAAAAAACAACCACAGGGTTTTGTAGACGTGACAATTCAAGCATTCACAACCCCAATATTACTAGCCCTAGTGACTGTAACAGCGACAATAAAAACAACAACAGTGATTGTACCAATAACAAGAATAACAGCGACAATACGAGCAGCCTCTGCCATAAATCAAGGTCAGGGAAGCTAGGGGGTTAGTTAATTATCAAGGTTATGGAAGTGGCTTCAAACAATCTGCTCTCTGGCAGACAAGCAAAGGATGTGTTGATAAGAATTTCCATGGTCAGTGGCAGGTGAGATGTACACTATCTATCCCTCACCTTGCCACTCACATAAACGTTCTGTGTGCCATACATACACATAAACACTGATGCACACAACGCATACCCCTCCCACGTACACACACACACACTCACATACAGAGATATACATGTACATATATATGTTCACTGAGGTATCTGGAAGTGCATATTGGTATATATACACATGAACTACATGTTTTGTGAAAAATCAAGGTAGTGTGTATGTCCTGGTCTGACTTTGGGGTATTGGGCCAAAGTGTGAAAAATGCTTCATTACCACCCTTCCCTTGCATAAAGTATAGTAAAATTATGAATATTGCTAATTTCGTGCACAGATAGCTAAATTGTAGCAAGATTTCAGCCAGAAATGGAGATGTTTTTGGCCTACAATAGAGAAAATACAAAAGGAGACCTTGGTTGTTACAGAATCTTAACCCTTTTGTTACCATATTTCTGCTGAGATGCTGTGTTTCTTTCAATTAATTTTAAATATAACAAAGAATTTAGTAGAATAACTTAGTTATCATTAAGCTAGTGTTAGGAACATAAATTGTGACTGAGGTTTGGTGGAAGATTTTAATTCAGAACTTTTGAAAACAAGACATTTGTACTATAGATCCAGAGGTGGTTTCAGCTGGGTTGGTATCAAAAGGGTTAAATTCAACAAAATCTGCAAATTATATATATATAACATGATATCCCTGAAAAAACTTTCTTGACAATAACAAAGCAACCAACTCCAAGGAAATCATTGAAAAAATGCTTTGGTCTTTTCATTCACTGGGATACAAAATGGGCATCAGTCACTTGGATCAATTTCCACAAAATTTGGGAGACATCAATGATGAACTGGGAGAAAGATTCCACCAAGACATGAAGGTAATAGAGAAGAAATATCAAGAGAGATGGGATGGCAATATGATAACTGATTAAGACGGCGAGCTGGCAGACACGTTAGCATGCTTTTGGGGTTGATATATTAAGTACCAGTTGCATACTGAGGTCAATCTAATTGACTGGCTCCTTCCCCAAAAATTTCGGGCCTTGTGCCTAGAGTAGAAAAGAATATGATAACTGATTATTGTTGGAGTATAAAAAGGGATTGGCCACTGCTAAAACATTCAAGGAAGTATAAGAAACAGAGGTTTCTTCCTTCATAATGACATTTGATATGTTTTTGTCTTTTTGCATATAATTTGCAGAGTTTGTTGTGTTTAATGTTCTGTATCAATAGAAAAAAACAACTTTAGGCCTCATTTTGTATTTTATCTATCATAGGCAAAAAAAAAAAAACATTTCTGGCCTAAAATCTTACTACAATTAAACTATCTATGCACAAAATCAGCAATATTCATAAGTTTACTATACTTTAAGCAAAGGAAGAATGATAATGAAGCATTTTTCATACTTTAACCCAATGTTCCTAAGTCAGACTAAGACATAAAATCAAAGAAAACTGTATATTTTTTGTGAAAAATCAAGGTAGTGTGTATACAAAACTCCTGATGTGACTGGTGAAAATGAGTAGTATATCTGATTTCAGCTCAAAAAAGTGCTTCAGAACTACTTGTCTATTCAACAGAAACAGAGGCTGTTATTAATAATCATGAGGAGATTGAGAAAACCATTGTCAAAGAGAAGTGTACAATAATGATGAAACTAGGTTTCTCTAGGAGCACAAACTTACTAGTACTTTTATTTCTAGCAAAGAAAAAGACAGCATTAGGCTATAAATCATCCAAAAATCGTCTGGCACTTCTTGTGTATAAATGCTGCTGGAGATATAAAATTAAAGCCCTTACATGTGTATCACTCCCAAAATTCATGAGTCTTCGATGACTATGCTAAGTGTAATCTATCTTTGAATTAGCATTCAAATAAGAAGGCTATATGATTATGAGCCTTTTCCAAGACTAGTTCACAAACTTTTTGCCCTCTTGTAGAAATGTACAGGGTCAGGTGTAATATTTCTAGTAAAGAAGTTCTCCTTTTAGACAATGTACCAAACCACTCAAGAGCTTAAATAATCTTTCTGATAATATAAGAGAGGAACACTCATGTTATTAAAGCACAACGGTTTTGCTCCAGAAAACAGATTGAGATGTGAGTGGTAAATTTAAGTTAAACTGAAATTAAATATAAGCACATGAGACTGATTTTCCTTGCTTTTCAGTAAACATTTTTTTAATGAAATGAATACATTTATACCAATTAGGCTCAACTCAGTGCTTAAATAGGTATGAAGGGTCAATATAGTCATTTTCAAGGGAACACAATTCTTACCATTGTCAGAAATTTGTGACTCTAAGCAGTGGTTTTAATCATAGTTCCTTTCACTCCTCATGGAATGTTGTGTGACAACATATCTCCAGCCAGCAGTTGCACATCCCGTCATAAAACCTGCTCTTAGGCCAGGTTCTCTTCAGTCCTCAACCACGTCTTGATAACAGGACTGCTTCGCCTCCTATGCCACACACCAATGGAAAAAATTCTATCTACTGGAAAATGAGGTCAAAGTTGTCATGTATAATGTTTACTACATTACAACAAAAAGTTAAAATTCAGGTGAAGGGAGGCAACTTCTAACAACCAACATGAAGTTCTAACCCTTCTTCCGTCTATTTTGAAAAATATTTATATTAATATAGGTTTATTTCCTTTGTTTAATATAACGAACAAATAAACTGTAAAGGAAAAAGAAAAAGATCGTTAGGATTTTCTTCACATATGGAATTACTAAATGCCTAAGAGGCTATGAGTCTCCCCCCATACACACACACTGGTGCTTTTTTAAACAAATCTTATGATCAGATGAAGGATAGCATCTACGATTTTTTCAGGACCTCCTATGCAAGTGAGAAGAAATGAAGAAGTTACCCTTACGTGAGAATGCATGCAATAGAGTAGACTCTGCAAAAGAGATACATGAAAGGCGTGTTAAACTGGGTGATTTACATATAGAAAGAAAATTATCCGTAGATTGGAGATGTTATATTTAAGATCTGTATCAGATCCAGTATCAGAGACAAAATTATTAATATAACATAACAATATATTGAATTTACTCGTGTACAATGCGATCTTGAATATAATGCGGCCACTTAATTTTGTACCTGAAGACATATTTTATCCTCTTATATGCTTTTTTTACACCTGTCTACAATGCTGTCCACACCAGTACTGTCCCTCAAATTAATTACATTCCCATGCAATAAACCTTACTTAAATTTGTTTTACTCAGCACAAGAATAACCTTTATAAAAATGAGGAAATCCAGAAATTTCTAAACAGTCGTTATAAAATTAATGTTGCCATCCTAAAAAAAAGTTCCCTCATTTATTTCCAATAGATTGCTCACAAGTAGTGAGTTTATCTTAATCTATATATTCCCTCAAATTACTCATACATACTCTTGTACCAATTTTAGAAATTAATATTTGGTATTAAATTTCTTGCAACATACCAAATAAATACGAAAAATATTTTTTTTAAATATGTCTTTATATAATGGTGTAATAATAATTTAAGATTTTAGCACAAGGCCAGCCAGATAGGGGAGGGGATAAGTCAATTACATTGACCCCCAGTGTTCAACTGGTACTTATTTGATCGATCCTGGAAGGATGAAAGGTGAAGTCGACCTCGGCGGAATTCGAACTCAGAATGTAAAGACAGAAGAAATGCCACTAAGCATTTTGTCCGGCGTGCTAGCGATCCAGCCAGCTCACCGCCTTATATAATGGTGTAATAATATTTTCTCTGTTTAGATAACAGTTATGTAAAAGAATTTATTACTATTACAATATAAAGAGCCTGTTACTCCCCCACCCTACCATCTTCTGCTGCTTCACCCTCCACACACACCTTTTTTCATTTCGTTTGTTTTTTTGTCATTAAATTCTGTGCAACATTTGTTTCAGTTGAACTTTCTATCAAGTCTCTGAAATTAGAGCATAAAATCACTTACTGACAGGAGCTGTCACTAATATCTGCACGAGCAGACTTTGATCTTTCAGTTAAAAGCTACTGGAGTTTCTTTTCTTCACATCAGTTACTTAAGATGTCGATTATTAATGAAATATCCTGGGTTGTGATTACTCATTTTTTAACCTTCTTTTATACGTGTTTTGCAATAGGGAGACTGATACTATCTTTCATCACAAACCCGTTCAGTATTTTCGGCATATTCAACTTCTGGCGGGGTCCAATCTTTAAAGCTCCTCCACCTCAATGGAATGATGAAGAACTCGGGACCCACGGGTTTCTGTCACTCAGTGTAAGTTATACTTTTATTTTTGAACAACTCCCGATACGCTGCTTTATTGTGTACATTAGAGAATACGATTTAGACAATATCATATGTTCATTGAAATTTGAATAAAAACTAAAACGTGATGCTTGTTAGTGCTCCGAGGAGAAATCATCTGTTTTGCGAAATTCTCGTGAGTCTTCCCTCTACTTTTTTTCTGCTATTTACTGAACTGGTTCCTGTTAAATGTCCCACCGATGTTTAGTTTTATTTAGTAACTTTGGAGTGTTTACAAGTTATTATTGTGCGCCCCCCAGGTCAGATCTGAACGAGCCGACCTATAGAGATAGCTGCGATCAACAGTTTTTTTTTTGTCAGTTCTAGCGTGCTTTCACTTTACTGCAACAAATGGAAATAAACTATGGTGCGAGCAGAAAAATGTTTAATTAAAATAAACTAAAAAAAAAAAAACTTACTTAAACTCTTTTTTACTAAGCACAAGATTATTTTTTATAAAAATAGAGGGTTTCGGGAATTTATTAATAGTCGTTATAAAGTGACTGTTGAATAAAAAAAGAACGGTGGACATTGGAATTAGACACTGAGGGAAAATGGCTGTAACTTTTTTATTTTTT
>NC_068982.1:34085059-34085776 GCF_001194135.2 Octopus bimaculoides
ATTGAAATTTTTCAAACAATTTTTTTTCAGAATCGGAATCTCCATAACCTAAAACGTGGGATTCCGTAAAAAAAAATTAAATAAATAAGGGGAGTTAGGGTACGACCTGGACATGTAGAACACAATGTCAAAAATGAAAATCGCCGAAATAAAATAATAAATATCCCACCCCCGTGTGGGGGGTGGAGTTGGGTCCAAATTTTTTTTTATGGGGGAATCGCATGACCGTGACATGTAAAACACATTATCGAAAACGAAAATCGCCAAAATTAAAAAATAAAAAAGTTACAGCCATTTTCCCTCAGTGTCTAATTCCAATGTCCACCAAAAGAACAGTTCCCTCATTTATTTCCAATAGATTACTCACAAGTAGTAGGTTGATCTTAATCTATACATTCCCCCAAACTACTCTTACATTCCCTTGTGTCAACTTTAGAAATGAATATTTTTGTATACGAGAATTTCTAGATATTTATTTCTCATTTTATCAAATTCACAATTTATAGGGATGAGGTACTGTCGATTAAAACAGTCAAGATTGTGTGATGAAGTTCACTTTATAATCACTTAAGTTTCGGGTTCATTCACGCTGTTCAGCATCTTGAACAAATGTTTATTATTTCTTCTGCGCAGTGTCTGGTTCATGGAAATTAGTAGTCCATCGCTTTTGCAAATATATATACACAAATGGTAGATAGGTGAGGATTTCGACATAAA
>NC_068982.1:34085876-34104962 GCF_001194135.2 Octopus bimaculoides
GGTTGATAAAATAAGTACCAGTTGAACACTGGAGTCAATGTAATCAACTTCCCCCTCCCCTAAAATTGCTGGCCTTGTGCTGAAATTTGAAACCAATATTACAGGTTAACATTGAAGAGTGCTATTGAAATACTGTTATCTAGCATCCAAAAGGAAGGCAATTACTTGGATAGTAAAGAAATATTATAGCTGCTTTTACAAATAAAATGTTATGAAACCAGAAGATTTGAAGGACAAACTTCCATTAAGTACCATGTTGGGAGTGGCAATTCCTGGGTGGTGTGCAGGTCTTGCCTCTCCCACCAACTTCCTATAGGATTAAACAACAAAAGGATTATTGGAACGTTTCCATCTCTGTTACTTTTGTTGTAGTACTTTTAAAGAAATTCATTTACATAGGTAAGCAGCTCATTAAATCTATCAGTTATTAACTATTAACCTTGTTATATATTTATTCATTCATATATATATATTAAGTTTTATTTATTTATTTATGTATTTATTTATTTTCAGAATGCTAAAGTCCACTATGTTTGTAAAGGAGATAAAAATAAGCCCTTGATGCTTTTCATCCATGGTTTCCCAGAATGTTGGTATTCCTGGCGCTATCAAATAGTTGAGTTCAGTAAAAATTACAGGTAAGATTCTAACTTACTTCACCTGTAATTATAAAACTTTGATTTAAACACATCATCAGATTTGTTTCACATCTTTGCTATTAAGAAATAGAAATAAAAATTTCCTTATATTTATGTACCATTTTGTATATATTTTGTACTACATTTGAACTAATAAATTTCTCTCTCGAAAAGTATTATATTTTCTCAGTTTTCATGTTATCATTTGTTTGTTCATTTTTACATCTGTTTTTCCAAGCTTGTATGGGTTTGACAAATACATATTGAGACATTGTTTTACATCCAGATGCCCTTCATGTTTCTAATCTTTACTTGTTTTTCATGTATTATAATTTTTATTCCACTTGTCTTTCAAAGTATCAAGCTGCAGGACAATTTGCAAGGAATTCTTGTGTTTTCTGCCCAATGCTTTTTATGTGTCTTCATTTACATTTATACAGATGTTAATTATACACACACACACACACACAGAGAGAGGCTTCCATACAGTTTCCATCTACCAATTTCACACTCAGAGATCATTGGTTGTCCCAAAGTGCCATGCAATGAAATAGAACTTGATGTTTTATGGAAAGAAAGGGATCTCTGTATCCACACAGCCTAGCCTGCAACATGTTTGTAAATTTTTCTAAACAAGATTAATGTTGAAAGCTAT
Organism: Octopus bimaculoides; assembly: GCF_001194135.2. NCBI lineage: Eukaryota > Metazoa > Mollusca > Cephalopoda > Octopoda > Octopodidae > Octopus > Octopus bimaculoides. The sequence continues at coordinate 34,087,170 of NC_068982.1, forward strand.
AAACTATGAACTACCAATAAAAACAATAAACAGTTTGAATGTGTAATGCATAACAAAATAAGTAAAGGTTCTTTAGGCTTGCTTACTGTTGACACAGTTTATTCTTTTATGCTGTTGACACTCTTTGCTATTTTTCTTATTATTTATGTTGTCTCTCTGTAGTGTAGGGATGATGGTGTTATCAGTTTAATGTCTTGTTTTACTACACTTTTGTCAACAGCTAGCATACAATAAGTTGTCTCAACTTATGATTATCAACAAAAAATAATTTTTACAAGTCATCAACATTTAAGGTCTATGTTTCACTATCATGCATCTTTGCAATTCATACGCATGTATCATACAAACTACTTTTCACTTTGAGAGAGATATCCTTTACGACACCAACAGAGATAATAGCTCCCTGAACATTCTCTAACACATTCTTACCATCACTGTTATACCTTTGGAACATCCGTTAATATTGCTTATTAGATTACCTTGATAACAGAAGCAATTAACTATTTCTAGGAAGTTATCCACACATTGAAGAGGAACATTTTCTTGTGTTCTTTTACTGTTTATAACTTCAGTGCATCCGCTTCACACAAAGTCTGTTTTCTCTGTAAGCCTGCCTGTGATTCCACTATATCTCTTGTGCATTCACAGTTTACAAAGTCCTCACCTTATGGAATTGTTAGTTACACCCTTTCTGCATATCAAGCAAGGACAAGGCCTCTTGATTCTAGGTTTTGCCTCCACTTATAGTATCTTCTCTCTCATTCAACTCATTAGCTGTAAGAACTAGGTCATCAGCATATAGGTATTCTGACTGTGAATTGATATGAAAGTCCTGTGTATAATAAATTGAAAGGGACTGAGAATTGAGCCTTGGTGAATCCCTACATGTATACAAATTTCATTGCTATACTCATTGTTGACTGTTATCTTCTTGATTCCACTTCTACACTTTGCTTGTATGGCTCTTACAAACCGTTTATCTACTCCTAGCTCCCTCAGTGACCACCAGACCACAGAGCAAGATATCTTGAGAAGGCCTTTCTCAGGCTGATGAACACCAGGCCATTGTCGTACCAACAGTGCATTGATGACACTACAATGAAAGTCTTCCCAATTCTCATTGGTATTCCTGAATGACCAAGAGCCTTTCCTTCCTTTATATTCTTAATTGCTTTTTGTTTCATGATATTGTCAACTGGAATGACTGATGTCTGTTGGCACTACTCTAGAAAAATTCTTTCTCTCATGCATTATCCACATTCTCCATAGCTTATGAGAGTAAATGTGCAGGGCACAGTGTGTGGGAAGAGATGAAACTGGGTAGGTGAAGGTTTATGCTTACTTAGGTCTGGCAGTAAATTTGTACTGAGACAATAATGCTGAACTCTCATGGAGAATAAGAGCATGATGGAAGGCATTTACCCTGATTAAAGAGTGTTCAAAGCACATCTGACAAAACCTTGTGTATCTATCTGTTTAATAGTACCTTTCTACCTGCACTTTTATATGCAAGTGAGATATGGGCTATTGCCTTGGAGAAGGAACAGTGGCTGGCTATGATACAGAGGACTACAGAAAGATCCTTTTTGGGGATATCATTGCAGGAGCATATCTGAAACTAAGTAATTTGTGAATAGAGTGGAGTGAATAAAGAGACTATGGAATAGCAAAAGCACAATCTTCACTGGACTGGAAATTGTCGCAAGATTCACAAACAACAGGTGGAACTATGCAGACCACTCAAAGACAATGGAGAATGCATTGTGACAAGCACTGTGTGATAGTCTAATAGTCTGATCAATAAAGTAAATATATTATTAGATTTACTTCTTATCTTCTTCTTGCCTTTAACCCTCCAACGCGGAGTATAGGCCACTTATAATTGAATTCCATGTCGCATAATTTCTCGCTTCTGTACTTATACTTTGCCATGAATGTCCTCCTTTCTCTAGTTCCTTTTGTGTTGATCTATGCCACGAGTTCTTAGGCCTACCCCTCTTTCTATATCCATCCAGATTCCACTGTAAAGCGCTTTTCGCTGCATTTGGTGTGTCCTTTCTAATTGTGCTACCAATCCACTTCCACTTTTTCTTAAATATTTGCTCTCTTATCGAAACTTGATTCGTTCAGCTCCATATTGCATACGGCATACCAGACAAGTATATATCTATTAGATTTACTTAGTGAATATTAAATATTTTCTCAAATGATATGACTTTCCATTTCAGAGTTGTTGCTTTTGATCAAAGAGGCTATTCACTCTCTTCCAAATTTTATGACAAGAAGGATTTCACATTTGAAAAACTGTCTGCTGATGTGTCTGAAGTTATTCAAACACTTGGTATGTTCCAGCTAAAGACTAATTTTGTTGCTATTATTTCAATTTAAGTTAAGATGGTGAGCTGGCAAAATCATTAGCATGATGGACAAAATGAATAGCAGCATTTCTCTGTCTTATGTTATGAGTTCAAATTCTGCTGAAGTCAGCTTTGCCTTTAATTCTTTCATGGTTAATAAAATAAGTACCAGTCAATTACTGAGGTCAGTGTAATCAACTAACCCTTTGATTAAATTACTGGAATTGTGCCTATAATTGAAAGGATTGCCATATATACTCATGTAAAAGTCGAATTTTTTAGACCATTTTTTAAGGTCAAATTTATGGGGTCAACTATTACATGGATACTACTTTTGAGGAGGTGAAATTCAAGCTAGAATCCAAAGTACTGTATCGGCAACAAAAGCCCAACTGATCTCTAAGCAAATAACAGCAAAAACACAATGAGTTACAGTAATATTATCGATTCTCTGCATCAAAACACATATCTTAGTAAATAACAAAACCCATAAACAAGACCTCAAAGTTCTTATAGATATTTACACTTTCTGTTTTATTTTTATCCATCAAACTTAACAGATTAGCTGAGTGAAATCAATTTATATCTCATAATTATGTTATATTACCTACCGTAATACAGTGTGTTGTGGGATGTGTATATGTTGTCCCCAACAGAAATGAAAAAAAGGGGCAGAGTTCTGATTGAAGCATGTACTAAAACCCCTCATAATTTTTTTTTCATTTTTACAAATTTTCACAAAATATTTTCTGATTCTGTCTTCTGCATAATGGAATTAATGATTATCCAAAAAAAAAAAATTTTTTTAAATAAATTTTGTGAAAATTCATAAAAAATAAAGTTATGAGGGGTTTTAGTGCATGCTTCGATCAGAACTCTGCCAAAAAAGTTTTAGGATGTCATGTGCAGTTACCAGTAAATGTTTGTAATATGATGTAGAGTTGTTAATCAGGAGCAGGGATTCCCAAAGTGTGTTTTGCAAAACCCCAGGGTTCCTTGAAAGTTATCAGGGGTTCCACATTTTTGAAAATAATGTCAAAAGATTCTGTGGCAAAAAAAAAAGCTTGGGAACCATTGATCTAGCAATTAACTAAATGTTTTTAGGCTTATTGAGGTCATGCCTCTGTACGAATTCATACTGTGGTGTTTGCTGTTGTTTGCCGATAGTGCAGCCTGTGAAATATGTTTCTCACCTTGTAAACAGACAAGTGTTTATTGTATTTGGAGATGAGGAAAATATAAAGGTTGCATGGAAATCACTGATCTAGTAATTAATTGAATGTTTTTAGGCTTACCAAAGTCCTGCCTTTGTGCGAATTCAGACAGTGGCATTTCCCAGTAGTGCTGTCTGTAAAACATATTTCTCACTATGTAAATGAGTGTATGACGCATGTGTTTATTGTGCTTGAAGATGTATGCAGGCTTGCAGCATATCCTGGGCATACATTTTAGTAATGGTGATGTGGCACCCATCAACAGATGTGTAGTGCTCGCTATTAAATGATGTTTTACTATAAGCACCAAGCATTCCATTATAAGCACCAAGTATTCCACCTATAGAGCAGGCTACAGTAAGGTATCCACACAATTTTGTAACAGTGTTGTTTCTACATACAGGATAATACGGTACATTGACCCACAAATATTGTCCTGTTGTTTGTGAAATACTATTGTCAACTTTTATACGGGGTCTATGGAAAATACCCAATATTTTAGCCAAAAATAGGGGGTCGACTTTTACATGAGATCAACTATTACTCAAGTATTTATGGTATTTCAATCTAAGTTAAATCAAATATGTTTATTTACTTGTATTAAATTTTTCAGTATGGTATATATAATTCTTTAAATTTAGCTTGTTTTTTTTTTTTTAAGATTTCAACAGTTAATAAATGCACCAACAACTTTACATTTCAACCAAAATTCTCCTGAATAAATATATTTTATAAATTATACTCCATTCCAACCCCATCTCAAAGTTAGATTTGTAATTTTAGACTTTCAGATAAAGCGAGTAGGTCAGTGGTTATTACTGATAGTGCCATTTCAGAGTTCAAGTCCTGAAACTGTCAACTTATTTTATCACTCATAAGCATATTAAGTATCAGTAAAAGTATGTAAATTATGTGAGGTGATGTATCTCCATTGGTTTCAACAATGAAGACTCAATTGTTCAGTCAACTAAATTACCTGCTCATTGAAAAGCATGTAAGTAGCTGAGTATTCCACAGAAATCATGATGGCACCTGTGTCCAGCGTCGCCTTCCTGGCACTTGTGCCGGTGACACGTGTAAAGACATTCGAGCGAGATCGTTGCCAATGCCGCTGGACTGGCTCCTGTGCAGGTGGCATGTAAAATACACCATTTTGAGCGTGGCCGTTGCCAGTACCACCTGACTGGCCATCGTGCCAGTGGCACGTAAAAACACCCACTACATTCTCTGAGTGGTTGGCGTTAGGAAGGGCATCCAGCTGTAGAAACTCTGCCAAATCAGATTGGAGCCTGGTGTAGCCATCTGGTTTACCAGTCCTCAGTCAAATCGTCCAACCCATGCTAGCATGGAAAGCGGACGTTAAACGATGATGATGTGTACTACTTATATAATCAACAAAAAGAATTAGCATGACACAGTATGTGACAACTCTGTACTTTTGATATACAGTTACTAACCATCTGATGGGCATCTTCACAGTTTCTATCCAATCAGTTTAACTCATAAGGCTAGGGTTGGCCTGAGGTAATTTAGTAAAAGGAACCTTGTCAAGATGCTTTGCAGTGAGATTGAACTGGGGGGGGGGACCTTCAGGTTTACAAGCAAACTTATCTATTCACCCATTCTATGTCAACAGAGTTTCTGTACTGTAATAGTGTATGAACTACATTTTATTCAGAACATAACAACACCAGTTATCTTTAGAAGGCATTAAATTACATGCTTAAAAATTCATAACTTTCCATTACATATCCCCGTTTAATTTTTAATGAATTTAAATTTCAAAGTTCTCTCCCTTCCCTATCTTGACAAGACACTAATGATTTTTTTTCTTTTCATTTTAATTTTAATTTATTAAAAATTCATTATTTTCTCATTATATTGTGTCAATTTGCACTTGACAAAAGTATTTCTTATATTCATGAGAAAAATTAAACACCTACAAGTTATATTTTATTTATTTATTATAGGTTACAAAGATTGTGTGCTTGTCGGCCATGATTGGGGAGCTCTAGTAGCATGGAGTACAGCTATTAATTATCCTCATTTGGTTTCCAAATTAGTCATTATGAACTGCCCACATCCAACAGTCCTTTCAAAGCATATTTGGAACCATTTCTCTCAACTTAGAAAATCATGGTGAGAATATCACATTTTTTTATTCGCTTCAAAGCAGCTTTTCCCAACTGGAGTTCCTGGGAAGAGCTTCTATGGGTTCTACAACAAATACTGATATATATAGGTAGGCAAATTGTATGTAGATACATTTTTGAGTCATTTTTTCGTTTAATATTATATTCATAATTTAATTATACCTGCACAGAAAGACAGCAAGGTAACAAAATCACTAGAGAATTATAATAAATGCTTTGCTCCATTTGTTCCAGCTCTTTACATTGTAAGTTCAAATCCTGTTGAGGTCAACTTTATCTTTCACCTTACAGATGCTGGTAAAATAAAGTGCTAGTCAAGTATTAGGACCAATGATCTTGACTGGCCCCTTCTGATCAAACCATTACACATGCACAGTATATTCCCTAAGGTAGAGGAAACCTTACCTCTATAAGTAACAAGGCCGCTTTACTGGTAAAATGAAATCTTAACAGGAAGTTCTGACAAAACAAGGTCTTGGTTAAGATGAATTTCTTAAACTTTCTTTGTGACATCTCATGGATTTAGGATTGTCAACCATTTTACTGTCAGTTTTATGATTTCTTTACTCTTCTGTGATATTTAAGAGAAAGGAAATAGACATTTAATCATTCTATGAAACAGAATGTCTTGGGGGTTCCTAATGAGTAAAATTTTTCGGAAATGCTGCTCTAAAATATTTTCTTACAATTTAACCCTTTAGCATTTTAATTACTCTGCCAAATGTAGAGCTTATTTATTCTTATTGTCTTGAATTAATCATGTATTGTCTTATAGCTTTGAGATTTTGATGATGCTGTTGTTTATTTTTAGAATGCTGTTGTCCATTTTTAGAATGCTGTTGTCTATTTTTGTTTATTAATGATACTTGTTAATATTATAGTTGTTTTATAAATATAATGTTTTCATTGTATTAATAATTAAATATTATTTATTATTATATTTGTTTTATTTAATTTTGCTAAAATAAATCTTTGATAATGTGTTAAAATGCATGTTAATATTAAATAATAAATATTTACGATTGATTTGCTGTATATTATTTTAGATAATTGAGTAAATACTGGTTGAATAGTAAGGTAGGTGTGAGAGGTTAAATCAGGCCAGTTTAAACATAAAACAGGAGGCCTATTTTGGTCAGATATGGCTGGTTTAAATGCTAAAAGGTTAGACAAAATATTTAATGTAGTTACAAAGAGTAGAAAATTGGTTCTCTCAACTTTTTCTTTCATATATTCTTGATATACATACCCAAAGTTTGTTTAAATGTAACATACATTTGCTGTTCAGTATTGAATTAAATATCAATGCACTTAACATTGTAATTTTTAATTAAGGTCTTACTTACACCCCACTCCCTCTTTTGCTACAGGTATATATTTTTCTTCCAAATGCCATATATCCCAGAATGGATGTACTCACTCAACAAATTTGAGGCTTTATCTAAAATTTTCAACAGTCGTGTTGGAGTCAGAAGTGAAAATATGACAAAGGATGATATTGATGTTTACAGATATGCATTTTCTCAGCCAGGTGAGCTAATCAGTCATAATATTTTGACTGGATTATGAAAAGCTACATGCAATTCTAAAGATAATGGTAGCAGTCATGCATCTATTTGTATGCATAATTTTCTATTTTAATTTCACTCAGTTTTTTCATGTTACTTTCACACACACACACACACGCGTATAAAGTACTTTATTCTAATACTTCTATGATTGATACTTTTTTCCGTTGCTTTTATAAATGATATCTTCATGATTTAAAAGGATAACTTTTCTGGGTATTTTATATATTTTAAAAATCAAACCTTTACATTGATTAAGATGTGTATTCATATAAAATTTAGTCTTTTCATTTGTAAACATTATCTTTCAATATTTTTTTCTTTCCTTTTTATTTCATCCAAAATTTATTTGGATGAGCGAGGTCGTTGCCAGTGCCGCTGGACTGGTTCCTGTGCAGGTGGCACGTAAAAAACACCATTTTGAGCGTGGCCGTTGCCAGTACTGTGTGACTGGCCCTCGTGCCAGTGGCACGTAAAAGCACCCACTACACTCTTGGAGTGGTTGGCGTTAGGAAGGGCATCCAGCTGTAGAAACTCTGCCAAAACAGATTGGAGCCTGGTGTAGCCATCCGGTTCACCAGTCCTCAGTCAAATCGTCCAACTCATGCTAGCATGGAAAGCGGACGTTAAACGATGATGATGATGTAGGGCTCCAGCTTTACTAAAAATCTTATAACTACATTTTGTCTGGTCATTTGACTTTCTTCAGACCTTTACATGAAATAAATATTTATGTATCTAGTCTGCTGCTAGCTAAGAAATCTGGTGTTAAAGATTCTGAATTTAAACGTTTACAAAGGCCAATGTTACAAGTAATTGATGTATTCACTAGTAATATATAACTTTTATTTATTTTTAATTTTGTCATTGCTATAGTATTATTTCCTGGAACTTAGACCATATTTAACAGGTATTAGTAAGACTCATTCTTTAGTACTTGCACCAAGTTTTATAAGCTTACATTAGATTCATTAGTTATACATAGATGCACAGCTTTTACCCCCATATATTGAGTTAAGTTACCAAAACTAGAGTTATGCTTAGCACTTATTTATAAGTAAGTGTTCAATTAGCTATTCTCACTTCTTAGTTTGCTGAACAGGTAAATTTTTTAGATTGCTAAATGATATTCATTGTAAAAATCATCATCATCTAATGTCCATTTTTCATGCAGGCATGGGTTGGACGGTTTGAAAGGAGCTGGCCAGCCAAAGAGCTGTCCAGGCTCCAATTGTCTGTTTTGGCATGGTTTCTATGGCTGGATGCCCTTCCTAATGCCAGCTACATTACAGAGAGTACTGGTTGATTTTTACATGGAACCAACACAGATGTTTTATATGTGGTACTGGCATGGATGCCTTATATGTGGCACCAACATCGATGCTTTATTGTCATTATTTAAAAGTTTTTCTTCAGTGACTTAATGAATCTAAATATGTGTTCTTTTTCTTTTCAGGAGCAATCACAGGACCCATCAACTATTACAGAGCAAATTTTCTCAATAGACAGGACAAACTACGTACAAACATTCTGAAAATGCCTGTACTTATTATTTGGGGAAAGCAAGATGCCTTCCTCAATCATGAGATGGCTGCAGAATGTGGCAAATATGTTAATAATCTTTTGATAAAATACATTGAAGATGCTACACATTTTGTTCAACTGGATCGACCAGAAATTGTGAATAGCCTTGTGTGGCAATTTCTTAAATAGTTGACAAAGTATAGTTCCTTCTAGTACTGATTAATCACGTGTATACTTACAAAAATGACTTGTCTTGTAACTTACCTGGATATCATTTATCCCATGGAAGGAATGTGAAATAACTCCAGCTGAGAAGTGAAACCTGCCCAAGGTCTCTGCATGTTAGGTTACTATTTTGTACTCTGTACCATTCAACAATATTCTATAAATAATTTTATGTGTAATTGACTGACTGGTTATCAATGTAGGTTGAAGGAACATCTTTTTATCAGTCTGTTTTCTAATGTATAAATATTCAAATATTATAAAGATAAGTTCTATGTAAGCCATGTCCATGACCTAACACTTTATTTCTGACTGAGGTCAGTATTATGTCATTTATGTTGCTAATACTCTTATTGTTACAGTAAAATAAATTTAAGAATATAATTAATTTTATCATGATTTCAATGTTTTAGATAAAATTATTTGCTAACTATTCATTTATATCAAATACAAAGATAGTTTATTCACATTTCCTTTGTCTTCTTTTAATTAGAATTTATTTTAATTGTTTTACACCTGCTTTATTAAAATGGTTTCAAATTTTGGCACATGACCAGCAATTTTAGGAGAGAGATTAGTTAATTACATTGGCCCTAATGCTCAATTGATACTGAAAAGAGGATAGGCAAAGTTGATCTTGGCAGAATTTGAACTCCCTACATGGGAGTCATGCAAACCTACCAAAAAATTGTGTTGCTGTGAGTTCTTTGGAGCATTTATGTTGCTATGGAGTGTGTGTAGTAGTACTATATGCATGGGGGCTTATATTGGGAGTGGATGGGTGGAAAAGGATTTATTGAGTCTTCTCTGCTGCCCACCCTCAATGTAAGCCTCCACACATATAGTACCCCTACATACACTCTATACCTGAATAAACTCTTCAAGGAATTTAGCCAAAACATAAGCAGAAAACATACAAACACACAGATGCTTAGGATGCAGCCTTTGGTCACTTGCCTCTGAAAATGCTACACATATTGTACCACAGCGTACATTCCAACCCTACTAGAGCACTAACCCTAAAACATACATACACACTTTTCCAGGAAACTCTTGTCAGCTTGCAATACTACCAGAGTCTGTGTTTTGGTGCCAAAGGACATAACTTTTAACTTAACACTTGCTCAGTTCATTTCATTTTTGTTTTTTCACAATAACCACAAACTGGATGTGACTTTTCACCTCCAACAATAGAGAGTAGTTGGCATATGTCTTTCCATAACTACCATTTCTGAAGAGTGAAGGGTTACATAAACAGCTGTTATCTAAACACATTGTAGAACCCCTAGTGCAAAACTGATTGGTAAGATCAGCCATGATGGATGTATAATACTGAACACTTCGATTAATGTACCCACTCTACTGACAAATATACGAGTGCATATTTTTTCTAACTTATGGATTCTTTGTCGATGTGGCCACTTTTAATGTACAAGGCAGTATTGTCATGAGAACAATACTACATTAGAAAGTGGCTAGGCCTACTTCGGATATTGAACTGGGGAACGTACGAACAGTAATGATGCTGAGAGAGTTGAAGGACATGGAAATCAAGTGTAATCCACAAGATGTGAAAATAGCCAGGAAGTAGAAAGCAGAAGCAGAAACTGATGACGTCCTGTCTTCTCTTACACACCGAGATATGGTGGGTGCAACGCAAATTCATTGCAAGGGACTTGGTTTGGGCGCATATCAGTTCAGACCATTTGCAAGTATGATGCAGAGCGAATGCAGATCTGTTGTTAGCAACAACATCAAAACGAGGGACGCAGAGAGAAGAGAGTTTCATTTGATCCAATGCATTCAACAAGGACAGATGACGAGATGGGAGGAACGTGTTGTTGAGAGGAAAATAAGTTGAGATGAGATATGGAGGTGGACCACATCTCGGATAAGTTTTCTGATTCGTTCATCCTATGATGCTATCACATGTAAATCTAGTAAGATGAAACGTCTCAGAGAATGATATATGCAAATGCGGAAAGGTCGGAACACTGAAACATATTCTTTCCAACTATTCACTAGCATTGAAGAGGTATACATGGAGACACAACCTGGTCCTTAAGGTTATTTTCAATGCTATAAAGAACCAAATTATCTCAACAACAGTGAAAAAAAACTGTTGAAAGTACCAACTAGAGATTTCATTACCTTCATGCAATCAGGACAGCGAATCCGTTTCAAGAAGAAGAACAACAAACTTCCTGTAATCGATGAAAAGTGGAACGGCTATTGAGAGGTGACTACAGATTTACCAGGGTGGCAGGGACTCTTTCCCATCCTACTTACGTAAAAACTGGACATTTTAATGTGGTGTGAAAGAAAGAATGTTGTGAATCTAGTTGAGTTAACAGTTCCTCATGAAGATAATATTGACGCCATTCAGGCTCGAAAGATTGACAGTTATGTAAACCTCCTCAAGGAATGCGAAGACACAGGCTGGACAGTGGGCATTTTCCAATCAAAGTCAGATGTAGAGGATTTGTTGGACACAGTGTGAGACAACTGTCGTTATCGTGAAGCCTAACTCATTGTAAAGTAAATACCACAATGACTGATATCGAAACTACAGTAGAAAAGGCTAGCCACTGGATTTGGTTAAAAAGAGATGATGAGCGATGGCTAGAAGAATATTAAGCTTTATTTGATAACCAGTTGATCTACTAAGTGGGGGCCTCATATCAGTGAGGGGGCCGGTGTATATTGATGCCATTGAGAGGTAGGTCCCGAAACGGCGCGCCTTATCTCCTGACGACCCCATACACTTGCTGGCTGCCAGTATGAGGAGTTCTTGAATGGTAGCACTTGCATGTGCAAGTTGTTTGCAAAACATATATATATATGTGTGTGTGTGTGTGTGTGCTTCACAAACAATATGGACACCATTCATGATGTGAAAGTGACGCCGACATTAGTTTCAGATCACAACATAATAGAGCTGTCTATGTACGGACCAAAAGTAGCCAGAGACATACAGTCTAAAGGAAGCACCCAAAATATCTCCAATCTGAACTTCCTCAAAGCAGACTGGAAATCGATCCAAAAGGAGATCCTCAGACAGGACTAGCTGAAATGTCTCTCCACACCAAACATTGGCATGAAACTAGAATATTTCATGTCTGTTATGCAAACCATATGCCAGAAATATGTCCCAGAGCACAAGGCCAATACAAAAAGGAACAAAATTCCAAGGGAGAGGAAGATCTTCATGAGACAATGGGCGAAGGTTGCAAATTGCTTCAACTAACATTCCAAAAGTGGTGAAAGGTCCCGCCTAAAAACGACACTGATGGAGATTGAAAAAAGCCTGCAACAATCCTATGTGAGGGAGAGAGCAGACAAAAAAGCCTGGGTTATAAAAAAACATTAAGTCAAACCCAAAGGCCTTCTTTCATTATACCAAAGAAACAACCTCAGAACACTGCCAAATGTGACCCTTCTTCCAAAAGAATGGCTCCCTCACAGATAGTCCAAGCAAAATCAGTGAGGTACTGAATGACCAGTTCAAAAGTGTCTTTACCACCCTGTTGGAACACAGACATGTGAATGAACCAGTGAATTTCTTTGCTGCCTCACCTAAAACCAGAGAGGCAGTCACGATGGATTACATCGACATTAGTGAAGAAGATATATACTAGCTATAGATGAGGTGAACGCAAATTCAACTGCTGGTCCTGATGGTTTCCCTGCAATCTTTCTCAAATCATCTAAGCGTGCCCTGGTGAAACCTCTACAGATTCTTTTCTAAGAGTTTTCTTGCAAATTGCAGGCTGTCAAGCAAACTGAAGACTGGAACAATATGCCCAATCCATGAAGGAGGAAGCAGAGCAGATGCTAAAAATTATAAGCCTATCTCTCTGACTTCACACATCAATAAAGTAATGGAATGGATAGTCAGAGGGAAACTAGTCACATTCCTTGAAAATGATTTGCTGAGTGATACCCAGCATGGCTTTCAACAAGGTAGGAGCTCTTACAGCACTATGCCTGGGTGTTGAGGCAGTTACTCAACAAAATGTGGATGTAATATACCTTGACTTTGCAAAAGCTTTTGATAAAGTGGATCATGGTAGGATATGTCACAAACTGTGTGATCTTTGCTCAGCTGGAAAACTTGGAGAGTGGTTACAGGACTTTCTGAAAGATAGAAGTCAGGCAGTAGTGGCCAATGGAGCCACCTCAAAGAAAACACAAATAATGAGCAGTGTTCCACAGGGCACTGTCTTGTAACCACTGCTTTTTATAGTGGCCTGCTCAGATATGCCCTCAGCTTCCTGGATAACCACCCTTGCTAGCTATGCAGATGATACGAAAGTCTCACAGAAAATACAGAACCCCAGCGATGTTGCACACTTGCAGCAGGAGTTGGACTCAGTTTACAGATGGGCTGAGGACAATAATATGCAGTTTAATGCTGAAAACTTCCAAGCTCTGTGCTACCAGCGTCCAAAACTGAATATAAAACTTACAGGGTACACTGGTCCACAGGGGATTACAATCCCAGAGCCTAAATCAGTGAGGGTCCTGGGTATTGACATGAGTGATGATACCTCTTTTCAAGTGTACATTACCAGGATGGCCACAAAGTGCAGATGATTGGCTGGATGGATCCTGAGAACGTTCAGGACCAGAGAGAAGGAAACCATGATGGTCCTCTGGAGGACATTCGTCATCAGCCACCTGGACTACTGCTCCTAGCTATGGTCACCCACAGTGTAAAATTAAAAGCAGATCTTGAAGCAATCCAGCGAAGCTTCACGAAGATTGTCTTGTTGCAACAGCTCAGCTACTGGGAGAGGCTGAAACAGATGTATGTGTGTGTGTATATATATATACATACATATATATATATATACACACACACATACAAATACATATATGTTTTTTTTATTGCCCACAGGGGGCTAAATACACATATATATATATATACATACACTTATTTATATATAACATACACACGCACACACAGGGTTGTCTCAGAATCCATAAGTCAGAAAAAATATGTACTCATATATTTGTCAATAAAGAAGGTATATAAAATCGAAGTACTGTATTAATGTCCATTACACCTGATCTTCTCAATTGGTTTTGCACTAGGAGTTCAAAGGAGTGTTGGGTAACAGCTCAATTGTGTAACTCTGGAGAGTTTGCCACTTCTGAAGAGCCCCGGGTTACATAATTGAGCTGTTACCTAACACTCCATTGCACTCCTAGTGCAAAACCAATTGGTAAGATCGGACGTAAGGGATATATAATAATGGACACTTCGATTAATATAATATGTATAGTCATAGGCGCGGGAGTGGCTGTGTGGTAAGTAGCTTGCTTACCAACCACATGGTTCCGGATTCATTTCCACTGCGTGGCACCTTGGGCAAGTGTCTTCTACTATAGCCTCGGGCCGACCAAAGCCTTGTGAGTGGATTTGGTAGACGGAAACTGAAAGAAGCCCGTCGTATATATGTATGTGTGTGTTTGTGTGTCTCTGTTTGTCTCCCCAACATCGCTTGATAACCGATGCTGGTGTGTTTACGTCTCGTAACTTAGCGGTTCGGCAAAAAAGATCGGTAGAATAAGTACTAGGCTTACAAAGAATAAGTTCTGAGGTCGATTTGCTCGACTAAAAGCGTTGCTCCAGCATGGCCGCAGTCAAATTACTGAAACAAGTAAAAGAGTATACATATAAATACACACACATACACACTCACATTTTCTGATGATACTAGATAAATACAAGACCACAACAGTTGAGCAAAAGTATTTCATTATTCTGAATTAGGCTTGCATATAGCATATCAAGAATAAATCGCTTGTGCCGATCAGTTATCGACCTGTCTGCATTCTGTTGAATTTAAACTGCTCAGTGCTACATAAATAGAAAACCAATTAATTTAACTGAAATGAAATTAGGAGTGACCTCCCTTAGTTTTAGTATCGATAAATGCGATGGCGTTGGCAAGACATGCACTTTCGAGATGGGCAACAAGAATGGTATATAAATATATCTAAATATATGTATTACACTTCAGATTTTTTTCTTTAAATTTAAATTGTTAATGTTTTTGTTATAGTTGTTGAAGTTTTTTGTGGTTATGAGTCGATGTACACTTTTTTTCTTTCGTTTTTGATAACACCTTGTATCGTATATATCCTTGTGTAACCTGATCAAGGTCTCACAATAACAACGTTAGAGACGTATCAATTGGTGTGTTCGAAGGCATTCGTTAAAAATAATAGTTATATGTAGGAAGTGGATGACTGACAATTATGAATTACTAAAAATAAGATGAACACAACACTTCTTAATTTGTTTATATACTAATGCCTTCGTTTGTTGTTAGTGAAAAAGTGTAGGATGAATACAACAGGATATATTTCTATTAACTTCGAAATGAGGTGTATTTTACGATAAATTGCCTACTTTTCATTAATAACAACCCTCCCAACTTTAGCATCCTTATTTATCGATTAAGAAATGTCACGTTTTTATTTACTTCGATTTGTGTACAAATAGAGAATTGGTAGAGAATAGTTGATTGAATGGACTCCGCTATATTAAAGGTGTACAAAAGGTATTAATTTTATTGACCTCAATAGGACGAAAGACATTCGATTCAGATTCAGGTGAGATTTGGATTCAGCTCTGAGATAAACAAAATTAAATATTTTAATTACATTTCATCCGGGACTCGATTTATGGCACGTTCGTCATTCGAAACACGGCCAAAAAATAGGTCCTTGTGCAGGACGGGGAGATTGCACTCGTTGAATCTATACGTATTAAACCAGTAGCGGATTAAGATATGTATTTTAGAGACCTCCATCCAAAGATTACGTGAAAAGTTTTGAAAATATCACTGGGGTCGTCATAACTGTAACCCAGGAAACTGCAGCATTTTATTTATTTCCACTTAATAGTGGACGTTATGTTAGAACAAACTATACTGCGGTGTATACCATGTGAAAAACTTTAACATTGGCTTTTGGTGTAAAATGTACTTTTGTTTATATCGCGAGCGGGGAGATAAATCTCCCCATATCCCCCACCCCGTTAGCTATATAAACAAGAGTGCATTTTGCACGAAAAGCTAATATGAGAGTTTCTCATTGTATGGAATCTGCTGCGGTATAGTTTGCTCTAACAGAACGTCCACGTTTAAGTGGGGACAAATATTACCTCTCGGTATTAATACTGCCTCTGTCGCTAATATATATTTTTTGCAATATCTTAATTCGAAATATCGAAAGTGGTGCTTGACTTCAATGGAATTCACCACCACCAATTTTACATAGAACAAGCAGATCTTAACCCCAAATTTGTAGGTAAGGTACATAGTCGTTTGAATCAATCCCAGTATGGTGATGACAAAATAAGTGATTTCTGTTTTCTCGTTATTTTCTCCCTACCTATTTGAAATCATTACATTGTAAGTATTACATCATTATTTTGTACTGTTTCGTCATCTTTAGGATTAAAAACTGGTCAGCATAGTTGTTGTCGAATTTGAATGAGTCTAAAACATAGTCAGGTGGCAGGTCCTCTTTTCCCAAGGAATTTTTCCTCAACTTTGACTCGATTGTAATTGAAGTCGGTAATAAAATATCTGGATAATTTTTAGTGTTTAACAATCAATATTGTTTTTTCTGTTGGATTCCAAACCAATTTTTTCCCACACTAATGATAATTTTCAAGTTTCAAAAATTATGTCTAACATGGGGTAAAATGAGTAATGTAAGTAAATATATATTGAAGGGAACATTCCAACAGATCGTGGAAAAGCTATAGATAATATTTTATGTTGAGTTTTTTTTTAGTCAAGTTTCTTTAATTTTTCATCATGTGCCATTTTCCCTAATCTTCTTTTATTTAACTTAGATATTTAAAATTTTTTTGCATTTCTGATCTTTCTGATATCTAGAGATAGATACTGACGTGTATGAGTCTATTTTCAGAAGAATTCAAATGGAAAATATATTTTGTCTTGGGTTACTCATTTTGCCCCACCCAAATAGTCTTTTATATGCTCAAAGAAAATGGCGATAATTTTCTGAGATAGTGATCAAATTATATTATAATGCTTTTAATGCATTTAAGGAAGACCATTTGCTTAGCTGATTAAATTTTTGTATGGTAGTGAACATTTGTAAAAATATATTTTGGATCAAAGTCAAAAATGCAGCAAAAACACCCCATTTTTGCCCCTTCTTCCATATTAATGGCCCTGTCTACTATCAAGGTATAGAAAACACATCTATAGGCTTCTGGCAAAGCTATGTTACAACTGTGGAAAGAGTGGTTCATATTCAGACAGATTAGTTGATGGTCAGCACACTGTCAGCTTATCAATGTGTTATGGCTGGCCATATAGCCGTGAATGTTTTGTTGACCAACAAGATAACCTTGCAATTACTCAGGTGTAATTTGTCAATCTCTGGTGAGAGTATTGTTTTATTCTTTCATGTTTCAGTCGTCTTCAAGGAGGTGTCCAAGCAGCCATCCTGGGGGCACCGCCTTGAAGGGTTTTGTTAAACAAATCAACCTTAGTACTTATTTTTTAACTATGGTGCTTATTCCATCTGTTTCATTTTACTGAACCACTAAGTTATAGTGATGTAAACTAACTAGCACCAGTTGCTATTTGGTAGGAAAGCAAGCACATGTGTATATGTTTATATATATATATATATTTATATATATATATATATATATATGTATATATATATATATATATATATATATATATATATATAT
>NC_068982.1:34105438-34114070 GCF_001194135.2 Octopus bimaculoides
TGTATGTAATTTTGATTCCTTATTTTGTAAGAAAGGATGTAAAACTTGTAAAGAGTATCAGATCTACATTTTGAATATTCTAAACTTGACATATTGCTGTTAGTTTGATATAATTTGTTGGAAATTTTTAAAAATTTTTTACTTAACTAAAAAAAAACAAATTTTTTTTTTTTCTTCTTTTTATGAATGTGCAGCTAAAGTTGGTATGATGGCAGAATCGTTAGCATATTGAGGGAAATTCAAATTCTGCTGAGGTCAACTTTGCCTTTCATCCTTTCAGGGTTGATAAAATAAGTACCAGACAAATACTGGGATCATTATAATCGACTAATCTCCTGCTTCTAAATCTGCTGGCCTTGTACTAAAATTTGGAAACATTAAACATACAACTGAGATTGAGCATATATTTCAACATGTGACATAACCTGCATTTTCTAACTGAAAGAAAGAATATCTGTATAAGAGACATTATTATGTTTGAATTTCATCTTATTTAACTACTCTATTGGAGATGTGAATAATGGTATTCACAATACTAACAGAAAGTCCCTAATTTAACATGTAAGTAATAACTTCAATCTGGCCTTATAGTTAGAATGTTAAGCTTCTTGGTTGTTAGGTCATATATTTGGTTCTTGGATCAGATGCTGCAATTGTGTTGCCCCAGTCTGTTGCTGCCTTTCTTTAAATTGAGGCATAAAATGAAATGTATGTTATACAACCAGTATATGAATGAAACTGGCACAAGGCTTGTTTGTTCATGGATATCATATTGGTTTCTGATTTAGACACAGGGCCAACAATTTTAAGGGAAGGAGTTGGTCAATACCATTGACCCTGTACTTGACTGGTATTTTATTCTATTGATCCTGAAAGGATAAAAAATAAAGTTGACTTCAATAGGATTTGAAACCAGAACATTAAGAGTTGGAAGCAATAACATTTGGCCTTTTGTCCAATGATCTAACTATTCTATCACCTTGAATATTATCTGTGTCATAAAGATAATAATGGTATCTGTTTTCTTGTTGGGCTGTTTGGGTGAATGATAAAATTTGGGGCTACATTAACATCTGTACTCTATATACTATATATATATAGTAACAAATGTATTATATATTCAAGATTATATATACATACATATATATATATATATATATATATATATATATATTATAATAAGGGTGAAAAATTGGATATTAATTTAATTAACACCAATTTAAAACCAGTGGCCTAGCATAAAGAAAATTCTGAAAATTCAGAAAAATTATATTACATACATATGAGAAGGGATGACCACTATATGTATTTTTGATATATATATATATTTTTGTCAATGAAAAATTTTCACTTTTTTTCATTTTTGCTACGATGTACTATTAAAATCTAATGGAAATATTTCCAGTGGTAATATATTAATTGTGTGAATGTTTGATTTTATTTGTTATTTTTTATTTTTATTTTCCAGAACTTTACTGTGCCAAACAGATATTTCCAGAAAAATTCCACACAACTGAAGGTATTGTGCCATCCAACTTTGAATTGGTAATTCAACCATATTTATTGTTATTTCTTTTGATATATTCAAATTTTGGAAAATTGATTCTTATAGGATTGGAATATTGGCAAACTGAACCATATTGCAATAGCTGTGACAGATTTAAACAAAGCCGTTGCTCTTTATAAAGATGTTTTAGGAGCTAAAGTTAGCAGTAAAATGGTAAGTTGTTTCTTCTTTATTAAAATCCATCCATCCTTTCTCTCCCCGCTCACTATTCCTGGGAGGGTTATGGAGGTAAAATCTTTAGACACCTCCTCCATAGGGTTTTATCAGAAACAATTGCCATTAGACTTTCTGGGTGAATTCCCAAGCATGCCCAGCTGAGACTATGGATATTATTCAACTATCTCATTTTTGGTTTACTCCTAGGTCCCCTCTGATTGGTTTGCCTTGAAGAATTTGTCTTGTAATTCTTTCCTGTGCCATTTTAATCACATGTTTAAAGCACCAGAGCTGTGACCTCAATGCACAGAAGTAGTGACTTGACCTGGAGAGACCCCTGATCTCCAAGTTATAGACCCTGTTGAGTAATGTTACTCTAGAGATCCATCTGAAGAACCCTATCCCTAGCCTTGTTAAGATGAAGTTATGAAAACACTACTTTAGACAAATAATCTGAAAGTATTGTACATTTCAAATAAAATATTTTGTTCTTCATTTATTTATTGCTAATAGCAATGATTAGTTTTTCCTTGTACTGAAACAAAATGGAATAAATATTTCCTGAACTATGACAAATATTTTTCTCTGCTCAAACGAAATAAAATATTATATATCTGAAAAAAATATTCTTCATATATTTCTCATGTAAAGTTTTTCTTCAGCTAAATGATAGCATATTCTATTCCAGGAATAGATTAATCATGTATTTTTAGAGGACAGATGACAGGTGCAGTTGTGTGGTAAGAAGTTTGCTTCCCAACCACATGGTTCTGGGTTTGGTTCCTCTGTGTGGCACCTTGGGCAAGTGTCTTCTACAGGGTGTCCCAAAAAATGTATACATACTTTGTATAACTGTAAAGGAAATATTTATTACAATGTGCATCCTTTCCAGAAAATAGTATGATCTACAGACATTATTTAATTGCATATGTATGGTGAATGGTCCAATGTGTTAACCCATTGTGTTTCATTAATAACAGTTTAAATGAAATTTTTATCTTTCAGGATTTGCCAGAGCATGGAGTATCAACTGTGTTTGTAGAACTTGGGGAAACTAAAATTGAGGTATATGAATTTTTTTTCCATTATATTTTATCATGCATTCTTTTGTGAACCATAACTTTGTTGGTAACAGATTTCACTGTTCACTGAATTTATGCGTATAACAGGGACAATAAATTGTCCAGACCATCAACTGTTGGGTAAGAAGCTTCTGAACACTGTGACATCTGTCCTACCCTAAATAATAATTTCTATCTTAGGCATAATGTAGTTGATTAACTAAACCTCATTTCTTGTTTTAATAACTCTCAAAAAGATGAAAAGTAAAGTCAATTTTGGTAGGATTTGAACTCAGAATGTAAATGGACATTAGTGCTAAAATACAATATGGAATTTCATTTTCAGCTCTGCCTATTTTTCCATCCACCAGCCTAAGCATGCTAAATAAAATTGATTTCTAATGTATGCATTTGACCACAAATTTTGAGGAAGAGTGCTGTTGATATATTATTTTATTGATTACAGAAAAATTAAACGTTAAAATGATCAGGGAAAAATTGAATACAGAATATAAAAGGCTATGATTAAATAACAAGCTGCAGAACTTTCTTAATCCATCTATTCTATGTTAACAAAGAGAGAATAATTCACATTACTTTTTGTTCTTTCCAGCTGCTTTATCCTTTAGGGGAGAAGAGTCCAATCAATAACTTCTTAGAGAAAAACAAGAATGGTGGAATGCATCACATTTGTATTGAGGTATTTCTTTTTTACATATTGGTGTATTTTATTTTGTTTATTTTGATAAGGGTGGTAGTTTTAAGAGCTTGTTTACTCATAGTTACGTTGGTAAGTATGTTAATTATTCCCTGTCCCTAATTGTGTGAATATTATTCACACAAATAATGTTACATGAAGCTTATAGTACCATAAGTATTATTGATAAAGTTACACCATGGCTGTGAGGTTAATGTGTTGGGCTACAAATTCAAAGTTATCAGTTCAAAATTTACTATAGTATTGTATTGTGTCCTTGGGTAACACACACAATTCCATTTTTCTGACTTTGTTTTACAAAACTTGTTTCATTCAAAATTTGGTTAGTTAACAAAAGGATAAGCTTCTAGCTTGAACGGTATGCAGAATACTTGTTTTTTCTGCTCTCCATCTCAGCCATACCATCATGGAAATATGTATATAAAGTATTTAATGGTGAATTTGAAAAATTCCAGATTTTCTGTTTAAAGTGTTGTGTTGCCTTTCTAGAAAAGTGAGGCCTATTTTTGTGATGACTTCTGACTTTTGCTATGGTCATAGCTGTTTCTTCCACCAGTATATCCATTTATGTAGGAGTTAACAGGTTCTTTTACTCTGTCTTCTTCATTATTGTTTTGAGGGCTGTTACTAGGATCTTTGATGCAGAGTTCAATCTGAACCCCATCCCAAACAAACAGTAGATCTTACCCTTATATTTTACCAGCCAGTATTTTCACAATTTCTCAACCACACAAAACTGCAGTTGGGTTGATTTTAAATCAGCAATTGTAAATGCTCCTGTCACTTGTCACCACTCTCACACGTTCTCCTTTCAAACATCTATAGCTTCACTGTCTCTGTGACACACTATGTAGTCATTTAACTCTCAAAAGTGTAACCTTAATTTCTATTGACAGACCTACCACTCTCAAGGATAACACTCCATTTTTCATCATCTTTCTCCACCTAGCTTCTTTTCTATCAACTGCTTATATGCTACTCATTCCATTCCATCTATCCTCCAGCCACAGTGTTGCTAAAGTGGTTCTGCAACCCATGTCAATGAGATCTCTTCTCTCCCTATCAGAACTTTCACTACAGTTAATCAATGTAGAAGCATTTTTGCTCAATCAACAGAGTAAAATTGGTGATGCAATAACCTCTCTTTTGACTGTTTGCCTGGCTACAATAGCTCTCTGAATGATCAACTTGGTTTGCAACTGCCCTCTTCCCTTCTCAAGACCTCACAGATCTAAACTTGCTGTCTTATTACAGTCAGTTCTGCCTTTGTCAGTATTGCAAGATTCAATGTTAATACCCTATTCTTGATCACTAAATCTCTGACAGCCATGCTCTCAATGTTTGGCAACTGTTGAAGTCTTCCAGAAATGTGATCAGGGAAACCAGTTGCAAACTCTTTCTAACCTGTTTCCAATAAATTAGGCTAGCCCAGCCTAACCACCTTCTTGTCTATTAGCAAAAACATCCACCTGTTTCCTGGTACATTTAACTCTTCTTAACAGAGTGTTTGTGGCTATAGGTTACAAGCACACTCTGTTAAAACATCTTTTAGGTAAGGGTTGGCAATGAGTATAGTGAAGAATTCTAGGTAGAAGTAGGGGTTCACCAAGGATCAGTCCTCAGCCCCCTCTTACTCATAGTCCTCCAAGCAATAACAGAGGAATTCAAGACAGGCTGCAACTTACCACTTGTATACAGCATACATCAACATGTCTCCATTCAAGCATCTCTACAGTCTCACTAGACCTACCTTTCAGTGTGGGTTTATATCCCTTGCAAATATCAACTCACTGAACTTACCCTGGTATTTATTAAAATAAAAGAAGACTTACAAAGATGAATTTATTTTCTAAAATTCAGCAAAATAGATAATTTCTACTTGATTTCACATAATATTTAATGGTTTCATATTCATTACCATTTAGCATAAATATATCTTAGGAAATGGAAAATATTTTCATAACTTTGCCAAATCAGATTGGAGCCTGGTGTAGCTATCTGGTTTCACTAGTCCTCAGTCAAATCGTCCAACCCATGCTAGCATGGGAAGTGGACGTTAAACGACGATGATGATTCATTTTCTTATATTGGCAGATGTTAGATGAACTTGTGTTCTTTTCTTGGTGTAGCTGTGTCTGTTTTCTTGCCACTGCTTTTAAATGCATTTCTGACAAAGTTCTTTTTTGTTTTTGTTTTTTTTTCAAAACCTTATCTCCACAGGTTGATGACATTAAGAAAACTGTGAAAGACTTACGTTCCAAAAATATCCGGTTACTCTCTGATGATGTTAAAATTGGAGCCCATGGGAAGCCTGTAATATTTGTCCATCCAAAAGACTGTAATGGAGTGCTTGTTGAGTTTGAACAGTGCTAATGTGAACTAATTACTACTAACAGACTTGACATTGACATTCCTTTTGTTTTGTTAGGATTATTGAGAAAATGTTGTGATGTAAATAAAACATAAAAGTTTGTGATTGTTATTTCTCAAAATATATCTTGTACAAATGTAACATTTAGTCAATTGCTTAACTCTTTCCTATCAGAAATATCTATCTGCAGCCTCATTACCTTTAGTAAACACAACTATATTGTGTTTGTCGTCTTCTCCATTGGATGATTTAAGAATTGTCAATTGAAGCATAGTACAATCTCCATGGTAACTAGTTACAGTTAGATTATCTACGAAATTTTTAAATTACATTTTTCTGCTGGAGGTTCTGCAGCACTAGTTGTTAACCACTTTGAAAAAATTATGAATATTATTACTTTCATTTTCCTTTTTTATCTCATATATTTCTGGAGAAGAATAGTTAAAGCAAAAGAGCATCATCAACATCATCATCATCGTTTAACGTCTGCTTTCCATGCTGGCATGGGTTGGATGATTTGACTGAGGACTGGCGAACCAGATAGCTGTACCAGGCTCCAATCTGATCTGCCAGAGTTTCTACAGCTGGATGCCCTTCCTAACGCCAACCACTCTGAGAGTGTAGTGGGTGTTTTATGTGCCACCAGCATGAGGGCCAATCAGGCAATACTGGCAATGGCCATGCTCAAATGGTGTTTTTTACATGCTACCTGCACAGGAGCCAGTCCAGCAGCACTGGTAAAGACCTCGCTCGAATATTTTTTCACATGCCACCGGCACAAGTGCCAGTAAGGCAACACTGGTAACGATCACGCTCAAATGGTGCTTTTTACGTGCCACCGGCATGGGAGCCAGTCAGCTGCTCTGGCAATGATCATGCTCGGATGGTGCTCTTAGCGCTCCACTAGCACAGATGCCAGTCATGCGGTGCTGTCATCGAATTTGATTTCGATTTCAATTTCACTTGACTCAACCCTGAACTGAATATTGTTTTCAAGAAGATAAAAGAAAAGAAAGCACAATAGGTGGAGTCTGTAGATTTAAAGTTGATAAAAGGAACTTTACATGACAATCTTGCAACAGTATTGGAAATCTTGTTACAGAACTTTAAAGAATATAGTTGCATGTTAGTAATCTTATCGTAGAACATTATATGATAACTTTGCAAGAGTGGTAAAAAAAAAAAGTACCATCAGGGCTCAGTCCTCAGTCCCCTTTATAATAGTCTTCTAAGGAACAACAGTAAAGTTTAAGACTGGCTGTTTGTGGGAACTTCTGTTTCCTTATGACCTTGTTCTCAAGACATTCCAGACATGGAATTTAGAATCGAAAGCCTTCAAGTAAATCTACCAAGGGAAAAGGTTTTGGTTTACAAGGAAGAAGATAGGATACTACTGCTATTTCTGCTTCTCCCTTTGCTAAGAAACTATTGCCTAGCTTCTCTTCTAACTACCTTATATAATTCTCTACTTCCCCCATTCTTCCCAAGCTTGTCTCATCACTTTTATGGTTCTATCTACCTCACTGTTCCACCAACACAGTGCTCTGTAACTTAGCACCAGCCACAGATTTTGTCTGCAGCTCTCAGTAGGTTGTCCCTTACAAACTCCCTCTTGTCCTCTATGCTGTATGTTTATATATCCTCTTTACCATCAAACACTTCAGTTAAATTTACTCTAAATCTCTGACTGTTTGATGGATCTTTAAGCTTCTATATCCTCCTTTCCCAGACTAACATGTGTCTCTGAGTCCTTCTAGCTATAGATCTGAAGTTACTACCCACTAATTTATGTTGGATTGTACATTATTTACCAAAGAAGGACTTTACTTTTACAATCATCTATCTTATTTTCTGGTCAGAAAATAGCCAGTCTAGCTCATATGCCTATCACATTGATAGGTGATCAGCTGGTTTCCTGATGTTAGTGTTGAAGATCATCAAGCCCATTAGCCTTGTTCCATCCTAATCTACAATCAAACCCATAAATTTCATGTAAACTTTGGAATATATATATATATATAATTATTATTATTATTATTATTAAGGCCAGTAAAACAAATTCTAATAAAAAGAAGTGAGAGTAAAATGTGAATAAACTACCTTTATATTTAATATAAATAAGTATAAAGTTTATTGGTATTTCAATAAAAACAGTAGTAAGTCAAAGCAATTAGCCAGAATACTCACTGGGATAAAAGTCATTAAGGGAAAATAAAATAAAAAAGCATTTATTTTATTTGAACAGGACACTCAATTCCATTAGGTTGTGCAACAACATCAACATCATCATCATCATCATTTCATTGTTATTATGTTAAATTGTCATATGTCCAAATTTGTTTTTTTCAATATTTATTTTTACTTGCAAATAGCTGGTTCTTTTGGTCAAACTGTCATATCTCCAACTGCTTCAGAAGCCATCATCATCATTATCATCATCGTTTAACGTCCACTTTCCATGCTAGCATGGGTTGGACGATTTGACTGAGGACTGGTGAAACCGGATGGCAACACCAGGCTCCAATCTGATTTGGCAGAGTTTCTACAGCTGGATGCCCTTCCTAACACCAACCACTCAGAGAGTGTAGTAGGTGCTTTTACATGTCACCCGCATGAAGGCCAGTCAGGCAGTACTGGCAACGGCCACGCTCAAAATGGTGTATTTTATGTGCCACCTGCACAAAAGCCAGTCCAGGGGCCCTGGCAACGATCTCGCTCGAAAATCCTACGAAGGCCAGTCAGGCGGTACTGGCAACGGT
>NC_068982.1:34115748-34123675 GCF_001194135.2 Octopus bimaculoides
ATTTAATGTCCACTCTGAGTGCTGGTATGGCTTAGACAGTTTGATAGGATTCAGTGCTCCGCAAGGCTATATCAGGCTCCAATGTCAGCTTTGGCATGGTTTCTACAGCTGGATGCTCTTTCTAATGCCATACACTTAACAAAGTGTATTGGGGCTTTTACACGCCACCAGCACTAGTGAGTTTGCCAAGTAACTTGCAAGACAGAAGAAGAACAAGAAGAAAGAAATGAAAAAGCTCCTACTACACAGCACCTTGGGCAAGTGTCTTGTACTATAGCCTCATATTGACCATGGCCTTGTGAATGGAGTTGGTAGACAGAAAATGAAAAGCCTATCATATATATATATATATGTATATCGTGATTTTAGTCTTTTAAATAAAATTATGTTAGAATTGTTGTTAATTATTGATTTGTGAAATGCTTACATAGATAAGTACCCTTTTCTCTTTTGAACAGGTTAAAAGTTCATTTCAGGTGAATATATGTACACATATATATATATATGTGTGTGTCTTCAAAACAGAAAAGGGGTAACAAAACTTCTAAGACAGTTCTATTTAAAACATTAAAATCATGATAAGGTTATTTACATTCTCAATATTTGTTACTGAATTACCAAGAGCATTAGCAACATAAATGACATAATACTGACCTCAGTCAGAAATAAATGTGTTAAATCATGGACTTGACTTAAATACTTAAATATGAGTAATAGATTGATAAAGACGTTCCTTCACCCTACAATGATAATCAGCTAGACAGTTGTCACACAAAATTATTTATAGAATATCACTGAATGGTACAGAGTATAAAATGATAACCTAACAAGCAGAGACCTTGAGCAGGTCTCAGTTTCCAGCTGAAACCATTTCACATACCTTCTATGAGATAAGTGATGTCCAGGTAAATTCTGTAAATCGATGAATTTGTACCTAATCAAAAGAAATATTGTTCAGTCCAAGTACAATGATATCTCTGGAAGATGACTGGGGTTACATGGAACTAAATCTGGAAAGAACTTCCTTGGATAGAAATGTATAAAAAGATTGTTGCCTCAATAAAAAAATAAGTTACTACACATTGGTCTCCAATACATATTGCAACTGAAAATGCATTTATAAGATTTAAAATGTATGTAGTTTTCTATGTTAGAACAGGAGTTTTTAATATCCATGTAGTTGCATACCCTCAATCTTTGATAAAGCCTGGGTAATTGAACTAATTAAGCTTTCCAATGAAATCTAGCTTTTGGTCTAAACTTAACACCACAGTCATTTTTATTTTTTTAATTTTTTTTATATAACTGGAACCTATGGAGATACCATATTTTATTAATTTTTTTTTTTTTTTTTTTGATAGGTAAATTTAGAGATATTTATTACACTGTTTCATTATACTAATGATGTTGACTATGTTTCTGTTTTCATTTCATAAGTAATTATGAAAAATATAACATTAAAAATACATGATAAGGCAGACTGATATTAAAAAGGTTATGCACTGAATATGAATTTCTTTTCACAAACAGAAAGCTAATTCTTTTTCAAAAAGGGATTAGCTGATAAACTCCACTATATAACTAGTATACATTTCTGATGCAACAGAGTTAGAAAGTGTAACCAAGAGATACTGAATCCAACTTGTCATTCTATTGTATAGGAAAATTCAAATGCCCAAGTATATAGAATATTGCTATCAATTCAAGAATAAATTAATTTAAAGAAATACAGATGAGTTTTTAAAATTATTTATTGCAAAGTCATAAACACAAGATTTATTGGAAAACAAACTGGATTGTCGATTATATAGAATTGAAAAACCACCTTTACAATTGTATCAGTTGAAGAATTGCTTTTATATATATATATATAACTTTTGCATTGGTACAGTTTTCAAGTCTCTCTTCATAAGGAAAAAGATAACATCAAAATAATCTTTAAAAAAATATAAAGAATTTAAATTATAAGACAACTGTATACATTTGGTTAATTAACAATTAAAAGAACTATATTTTGGTAACTATTTTAGAAATTGCCACATGATATTATTAACAATTTCTGGTCGGTCTAGTTGAACAAAATGTGTAGCATCTTCAATGTATTTTATCAAAAGATTATTAACATATTTACTACATTCTGCAGCCATTTCATGGTTGAGGAAAGCATCTTGCATTCCCCATATTATGAGAACAGGCATTTTCAGAATGTTTGTAGGTAGTTTAGCCTGGCTTCTGTGAAAATTTGCTCTGTAATAGTTGATGGGTCCTGTAGTTGCTCCTGAAAAGAAAACAAATTTAGTTTCATTTAGTCACTGAAGAAAAACCTTTAAATAATGACAATATAATTTTTTCTATGAAAATCAGTGCATCAATGTTCAACAAAATACAATGATCTTAATACATTTCCAGTATTGTTTATTATGTCGATATAGTGGTTTACTATAGGTGAGTACCATTAGATAAAACATTTTACAAGTGACATTGTAGACATAGCACAACTTATTATACCTTTGCAAATCATAAATGAGTCATGTAGACATACTTTTCCAAGAAATAATGCTATTAATAAAGACCTGATACAACTATCAAAATATATATAGTTGTTACCATTTTACACATTTTTCATGATTTTTCTTGCACCTATTTTTTTCTCTCGGTTCAGTCATTCACACACCTTAACATGAAAACATCCAGTGGAGTATACTTAGCATATTTCTATCCAGCCAACACATATCCTTCACATTGAAAGCCCAGGTTTTTGATGCTATACAAAAACACACTTCATACATTAGCACCATACAATCCATCCTTCACTCAAAGAAAAAGTGCTTTTGTTACCAACAGAATAATTCCTCGATCTTTTTCCATCCTGTCCTTATTCTAACTACTTTACTTACATCCCCCTCCACTGCTGATTATGATATCTAGGTAACAGAACCTATCAACTACTTCTTGGGTGATCTTACTGTTAACTACTCCTGTATCTTTGCTATATATATATATATAAATATATATATGCATGTATATACACATATATGTATATACTTACATCTACATGTGTATATAGATGCATATCAGGGTACAGGACGTTAGAACAATGAACTACAGACAACGGAACGAACACATAGGAAAACAGAAAGCCACTTGGAATTATTCATCAGCTGCCTCTATTCTAACTAGACGTTTCGAAGATAAAGCAATATATATATATAGTCCTTCTGTCATCCTGCCTGTAACTTTTGTGCACGTCTAGTTTGTACAAGGTACACAGTATAGAATTCCAACCAACCCCTTTCCTGCATAACAAGCATGGGCACTTCCCAGGTAGCAGATGAGTTCAGTATTTTTTCAGATTTTTCTCTTTACTAGGTTTACTTTTAGACCTCTTGATTTCAGGCAATGAATTGACTAAGTCATTAGAGCACGAGATGAAAAGCATTGGGATATTTATTCCAGCACCTTGCGTATTGAGTTCAGATTCCACAGAGGTCAACTTTGTCGTTCATGCTTCAGGAACCAATAATGTACCAGTCTAAGCTGGTGGAAATAGAATGTTGAATAGGAGGCCTTGTAGTATTTGATATAGCTCTTCACATTCTAAGTTCAAATCTTGCCATGGACTACTGTTGTCCAGTTTAACACCCTACTTGATAGCTTAGGTACTTTTAGGCAAAGTCCATTCCATTGCAAAAATTTAGGCTAGGGCTCTGATTAGAGTATATCTCCCTCCCTCCAATTTCAGAGGCCTTGTAAAGGATCATAAGCACTGTCCTTTCCTTCTGGTTAAAAGGTAAAGGTGGGGGCCTTTACTTTTACATTTGCAACTATGCCTCTAATTGGTTGACTGATTGTCTAAGAGAACTGGATCTTCTGCTTACAAGAAATTTTATTGCTAGCCTTGATCATCTGCTATGGTCTGGAGAACAATAATAAACAAAAGAGGGCTAAGAACTGAATCTTGGCAGACACCTATGTGTATGCTAAATTCCTTACTAAATATACAAATCAATAAATACAAATGGTCAGTTTGAGCAATAAGCTAACAGTCATCAAATCAAGGAAGAGAAACCACAAACTGCACCATTTCAAAAGTGTAATGAGTGTAAGACTAAGATAAAAAGTTAATATATTAAGATCTGCTGAATTATCATATGATGACATTTAGATATGTTGATGTTGCTGAATAGTTCATATATATATATATATATATATATATTTAGGAAACCAAGAAATGAGAATAACTAATTGAATACTTAGTTGTAACTGGTAAACATAAGTCTAGTTTTGATAACTTAACACAGTATATGAGTGTAAAAGCTGTGCAGGACAGTTGAAAGAGCTGACAGCTTGCATCAATGTAAGACTGGCAAATACAGAAAAAAAAGAGACCTAATAAATGGGGGATGTCTCAATGAACTACTAGCCATTAAATCTAGCATAACATCCAGGAAATAACACTATGGCAATGACAAAATTAAAAATAAAAGCTTTATATTACTAGTGAATATATCAATTTTAACATTGACCTTTGTAAATGTTTAAATTCAGCATTTGTCACACCAGATTTCTCAGCTGGTAGTAGACTAGATATATACATATTTATGTTACTTGGTTCATGAAAGGATTTGAAGAAAAAAAGAACTACAAAAGCAAAGAAAAAAAGCATCAGTGATAAAAGTATTAGAATAAAGTACTTTATACATGTGCGTGTGTGTGTAAAAGTAATGTGAAATGAAAACTGAATGGGGTTAAAATAAGCATACCAAAAGATGATGATATTAAAAGGCTTAGAACATTCCTAAAATACTAAGATCAGCTCACCTGGTTGAGAAAAGGCATATCTGTAAACATCAATATCATCACTCGTCATATTTTCACTTCTGACTCCAACACGACTGGTGAAAATTTTAGATAAAGCCTCAAATTTGTTGAATGAGTATATCCATTCTGGGATATATGGCATTTGGAAGAAAAACATGTACCTGTAATGAAAGAATAAAAAATGTGAGTGAGATACTATATAAAAATTACGATGTTAAGTGCATTGATATTTAATCCAATATTGAACAGCAAATGTAGGCTACATTTAAGCAAAGCTTTGGGTGTGTGTATCAAGGATATATGAAAGAAAATAAAGTTGAGAGAACTAATTTTATACTCCTTGCAACTCTTTGAAATTACATTAAATATTTTGTTTAAACTGTAAGAAAAAAAAAACTGTATTTAAAAATACTTTAGAGCAGCATTTCCCAACATGGAGAACCCCACCAAAACATTCCCCGTCTCAGAATGATTAAATGTCTTTATTTATATTTTCCTTTCTCTTACATATCATAAGATATTAAACAAATAAAACTAACTTGGAAATGGTTGACCATCCTAAATTCATGAGATGTATCAAAGAAAGTTTATGAAATTCATCTTAGCCAAACCCTTGTTTGGTCAGAACTTTCTCTTAAGAAGTCATTTTTCTTCTCAGGCTGCCTTATTACTTGAAGATGCCAGGTTTTCTCAATAGTTTCTAACTAATGCACAATGTCACCAAATTTGATGGGAAGGGGTCAGTCAATGACATCAGTCCTTGTATTTGACTGGTACTTTATTTTATCAGCCCCTGTGGGTTGAAAGGTAAAACTGACCACAGAATGTAAAAAGCCGGAACAAATGCTGCAGAAAAGACTCTAGTGGTCCTGCCATGTTTAATAATAGAATTAAAACCAAAAATGATTCAAAAATGCATTTACATACAATTAACCTATACATCATTATTTCTTGCAGATATCCTAGCAAACATCTTGCTATGTTCCAGTTGGGAGGAGCAGCTTTGGAGTGAATAGATAATGTGATATTCTTACCATGATTTTCTAAGTTGAGAGAAATGGCTCCGAAGATATTTCGAAAAAACTGTTGGATGTGGGCAGTTCATAATGATTAATTTGGAAACCAACTGAGGATAATTTATAGCTGTATTCCATGCTACTGCACCTCCCCAATCATGGCCGACAAGCACACAGTTTTTGTAACCTATAATAAATAAATAAAATATAACTTGTAGCTGTTTAATTTTCCCCATGAATATAAGAAATAATTTTATAAAGTGCAAGTTAATACAATAATTAAGCCTGTAATGAAAAGAAAAGCTTTAGTGTTCATGATAATTCTTGTCAAGGCAGGCAATGGGAAGAACTTTGAAATTTAAATTCATTAAAAATTAGATGGGGATATGTTATGGAGAGTTAATGATCATTGCAAGGTACAGGGAAAATTTTGGACATGATTTGGCCTTATTAGACCTGTTCAGTGAAGCAAAATCTAACAAGTATCTTTTTTTTAGGGCCTTAGTTGGTCAAAGTTGATCATGTATCTACATATGTATGTATAGAGCTGGGTAAGATTTTTATGAGGAAGTGTCACAATTTCCCATGTATGCAAGCCTCCCTCACTATGCCACTGATCTTTGTCCAAATGAAAGGCCACCCAACTTTGGTTCATTTAACTTGTTATGAGTGTTGTTGTGGACATTATTATCAGTGCACAAAGAGACTGAATCACAAGGTATTTTGCCTGACCATCAGACAGTTGCATCAATCTACTACCTTGAATTGACATTGTTTCAATAACCATGAAAAGATGAAAAAGCAAAGTTGATCTCAGCAGGATTTGAACTCAGAGTGCCCTAAAGGCTGTCAGTTCACCACCTTTCATGTACCTATGAGGTCTCAATATAACTTGGGAGGACATAGTTTTTATGTGAAAATTATTCATGGATTAGATCATTTAAAATAATATCAGATGATTTCTCAGTAATGTCTTTTGTGTAATTTTATTATATTACAAAACATCTTGTAAAGACTGGAAAAGTCTCTTCTCTTCCCTCTCTTAAACTGCTTTTTTAACTCCTTAGTGTTTTTAAAATTGTTACATTTGGGGATGGTCATTTTTCATTTTTTTTTCGTTGCAATTAATCACACAAACTATATACTTGTTCTTCACATCAGCTTTATTATTATCATTATTATTATTTTAGTGCCCTTTGTCTGAAATCTTCACGTCCGGTGACCTCCTCAGTGACTCTCCATCACATGTGTCTCTTCCTGTTCTGTTTAGACCAGTCTTCTTTAAAATTCTCATGCATAAAATTGAATAAAATGCTAAGTTATGAATTTTTAATCATATAGTTCAATGCCTTTTACAAATAACTGGTGTAGTTGTATTTTGAATAAATTATAGTCCATACACTACTTTATTACAGAAATTTTGTTGATTGATACAGAACAGCCGAATAGATAAGTTTGCTTAGGCCCCAAGTTCAATCTCACAACAAAACATCTTGAGAAAGTTTCTTTTACAAAATTATCTCAGGTCAACAACACTAGCCTTATGAGTGAAACCGATTGAACTGGATTGTACCTGTATTTCAAAAGTACAGAGTTGTCACATACTGTGTCATGTTAATTCATCATGTTGATTATATAAATGGTACACATATCTGTGGAATACTCAGCCACTTACATGCTTATTCAATGAGCAGGTAACTTAATTGACTGATCAACTGAGTTTTCATTGTTGAAACTAATGGAGATACATCACCTCACATAATTTACATCAAGAATCTTGCACACCAAATACACATACGAAATAATTTACATACTTTTACTGATATTTAATATGCTTATGAGTGATAAAATAAGGTGACAGTTTCAATATTTGAACTCTGAAATGGCACTATCAGTAATAACCACTGACCTACTCGCTTTATCTGAAAGTCTAAAATTACAAATCTAACTTTGAGATGGGGTTGGAATGGAGTATAATTTATAAAATATATTTTTTCAGGAGAATGGTGGTTGAAAAGTAAAGTTGTTGGTGCATTTATTAACTGTTGAAATTTCATAAGTAAAACATCTAAATATATATATATATATAT
>NC_068982.1:34123938-34127997 GCF_001194135.2 Octopus bimaculoides
ATATATATATAAAACACCACAGTAAAGTTAAAGAATAACTGAAAAATTTAATACTAGTAAAAAAAAAAAAAAACATTTGATTTAACTTAGATTGAAATATCAGCAAAATAATTTGTCTTTAGCAGGAACATACCAAGAGTTTGAATAACTTCAGACACATCAGCAGATAGTTTTTCAATTGTGAAATACTTCTTATCAGTAAATTTAGAAGAGAGTGAATATCCCCTTTGATCAAAAGCAACAACTCTGAAATGAAATGAAATATTTGAGAAAATCTTTAATATTCACTAAGTTAATCTAATAACATATTCACTTTATCTCTTTATTGACCAGATTGTTAGGCTATCATAATGTATTTCCATTGGGCCATATTATTTGACTATAACTTTTTGTATTTGAGATTTTCCAAGTGATCTTATTTGATCTCTTGGATTAACACTTGATAACTGCATAGTTCCACCATTTCTTGTGAATCTTATGACAATCGCTCGCACAGTTAAGCTCGTGCTTCGAGGATTCCATAATCACTTCATTCACTGCACTTTGTTCACAAATTACTTTGTTTCAGATATGTTCCCCCAATAATATCCCCAATATGGATCTTTCTGTGGTCCTCTGTATGATAGCCAGCCACTGTTCCATATCTCACTTGCATATAAAAGTGCAGGTAGAATGTTATTATTAAAGAGATAGATATGCAGGGTTTTCTCCTGCTGTGATAACATGAAAACTGAGAAAATATGATGCTTGTTGAAAGAGAAATTTATTAGTTCAAATCTAGTACAAAATATATGAAAAAATGGTATATAAGTATCATGAAATTTTAATTTCTATTTCTTAATAACAAAGATGTGAAACAAATCTGATGACATGTTTAAATCAAAGTTTTATAATTACAGGTGAAGTAAGTTAGAATCTTACCTGTAATTTTTACTGAACTCAACTATTTGATAGTGCCAGGAATACCAACATTCTGGGAAACCATGGATGAAAAGCATCAAGGGCTTATTTTTATCTCCTATACTAACATAGTGGACATTAACATTCTGCAAAACAATTAATAATAATAATGAATAATAATAATAATAATAATGGTTTCAAATTTTGCCACAAGGTCAGCAATTTGGTGGGGGATGAGTTAATTACATCAACTCCAGTGTTCAACTGGTACTTAATTTATCAACTCTGAAAGGATACAAGGCAAAGTCGACCTCAGCAGAATTTGAACTCAGAATGTAGCGATGGGAAAAATACTGCTAAGCATTTCGTGCAGCATGCTAACGATTCTACCAGCTTGCTACCTTAATAATAAATAACAACAACAATAATATATAAATAGATAAATGAACACACACACACACACACACATATATATATATATATATGGGAGAATTTACGAAAAAAACAACAGACGAAGACAGGTGGTGTAAACAACAAATGGATGTATTAGTTTAACACTCGGGAATAGAGAAAGTCTTTGACGTTTCGAGCCTATGCTCTTCAACTGAAAGGAACACAGAAAGAAATAAAGAGAGAAACAAGGAGAAAAAAAAAATAAGGAGTGAAACAAAGAGAAAAAAAAAAGGAGAAAAAAAATATAAATGTAGTGGTCAGCGATACGTGTATGTGTGTGTGAATGAATGAATAGATAAATAACAATGTTAACGATTAATAACTGATAGAGTTAATTAGCTGCTTTCTTATGTAAATTAATTTGTTTTAAAGTATTGCCACAAAAAAAAACAGTCATAAAAAGTTCCAATAATGAACAAGGCTAATGCCTTTTGTTGGTTAATTCTGTACAAAGTTGGTGGGAGAGGTAAAAACTGCACTGCTCCTAGCATACATTACAATTCTTGATGGGGGGGGGGGCACTTTTAGACAGTTTGTCCTTCAAATCTTCTATTGATACAATGATGATTTATTTGTAAAAGGAGGTGTAATAAGAAAGGTGACCTCACATTACCAATTATCTATGGTAGGATAGCTTTTCTTCTTATAGCTACTAAGTAACAGAACAATTTGATTTTAAATTGTCTCGTTCATTGTTAAACTGATTGAAAGGGAAAAATCAAACTGGTTTTTCTCATGGCAGATTAACCTTAAGGCAGGTATTAACATCTGTGTTGAGACCAACAAACAAGGCAAACAAGAAAATAAAACTCTTACTTTTTTAGTGTGTATAAAAGAAGTGCTGAGAAAGTAAGTCTAGAATTTTATTAATCTCATGTATATGTATGTCATTTATATTACATAAAGTTCACAGTTTGTAAAGTATTTTCTGTGATCACATACAATGCCTATTTCATACACATTTAAATTATTTCATTTTCTATTTCTATTTCTATATGTATGTCACATATAGTTCATATAGTCCCATTTGTAATGTAGAATGTTTGTATCTATAGCTTGTATTTATTTATTTACTTTGTAAAAATATGTAATAAAGATTTAAATAATAAACAATTAATCAGTATATATGAATACGCTTTATTTTTTTAATTCATCTTTTATTTCCTTAAACTATAAAGCACATCATATCTGTCAAACATATTACAAAGAGGTAAATAAACAATACTTTTGAAATTCGTTTTAAAAAGTACTGTTTTCATCAACTTGCAGGATAACAAAAATTTTTTTTTTAATTCCTTGCTTGTGTTTAATATACAAACATGATGTTTTCAAATATGCTGACTTATACCATGGAATTTCCATAAGTCCTGCTAGTTACAAATAACTCTTTGCTGTCCAAATGTGGTATTAATCATCATCATCGTTTAACGTCTACTTTCCATGCTAGCATGGGTTGGACGATTTGACTGAGGACTGGTGAAACCAGATGGCTACACCAGGCTCCAATCTGATTTGGCAGAGTTTCTACAGCTGGATGCCCTTCCTAACGCCAACCACTCAGAGTGTAGTGGGTGCTTTTACGTGTCACCCGCACGAAGGTCAGTCAGGCGGTACTGGCAACGGCCATGCTCAAAATGGTGCACCTCATGTGCCACCCACACAAGAGCCAGTCCAGGGGCACCGGCAACGATCTCACTCGAAAATCCCACGAAGGCCAGCCAGGCAGCACTGGCAACGGTCACGCTCAAAATGGTGCATTTCATGTGTCACCTGCACAAGAGACAGTCCAGGGGCACCAGCAACGATCTCGCTCGGAAATTTGTAAATTTAGAAAGGCTTTCTGCTCAGTTCACTGAGCAAACCTTTTTGAGCTACAGCAGTAACATGGTATACTTCGAAAGATAACTGACACAATCAAAGTACTTTACAGAGATACAAAATCCTAACCTCTGATGATGAGTTTGAGATGTTTGATGTAATTTCATGAATTCTTCAAGGTAATACTTTAGTGCCCTTCCTTTTTATCATTACTCTTGATTATACTTTAAGTATTAATGGAGAAAATACATGGAACTAATAGATTTTGCAGATAATCTTGCACTACTTGCTATTTCCTTGGGTGATACACAAGATCAACTAATCTTCCTCGAGACAGTGGCAAACTGCATTGGGCTCTATCTAAATGATCAAAGAATAGAATACATTCATCTTTGTCATTTACTGCATATGCTTCTAAATAAATGAAGGTTTGCTTTTGAAAGTTTTTCTTGAGGGACAAAAAATTACTTTTTTTAAGGACTTTAAGTATAACATGACCCTTTTTCTTTTCTAGGGACACTTTTTTGCGAGAAAGCTCTACATATGTACTTTCATGTTGTCCTGTATTTGAGTGTCCATAGTATTTGCTCAAGTTATCAGATACGTAAAGTTACACCAAACTTAAACCTAACATTAATAGAATGCAAGAGATGTCACAAAAATGTGAGTTCAAATGTAGACAGAAAAAAATTGAGCTCTTACTATTATCTACAACCTGACAAGGTTCAAAATCTAGAACACTGACCTCTAGATTTAACAGCAGAGTTAGAAGCCAAAAATAGAAGCACTCCAAATTTATATCATATTCAAGTATGGTTAGCAATAGGTAAATCTTATCAACCATTTGAAAGTTTCACAGAGAGAGAGAGAGAGAGAGAGAGAGAGAGA
>NC_068982.1:34128403-34131254 GCF_001194135.2 Octopus bimaculoides
TGGCTCATTAAGCGATGTAAAGCGTATTTAATCTCCATACCTTCGTTTTATTTGCTTTTTTCATTTTAAATTTGCTTTAACCCTAACCCTAACCCTAGAGTTAGGGTTAGGGTTAGAGTTAGGGTTAATTGTTTCAGAATCGTTTGTTTATGTAGTCGGCACTTAATGTATATCGGTTGAATGGACGTCAGTGATTGGTTGAAATTACAGAAATACGACAACTTTAACATGGAATAATTTATGGATTTCTTTTTTTTTTAAGAAAACTAAGAGAAAAAGATGTTTTATATGACACATTCTACCAGTGTTCCAAGTTTCAAAGTGTTTCGTTAATGAAAAATGTGGCCCCCATTTTAAAAAAGATCCGTTTTCCCTCCTGAAAGGTTTATAACTGTGTATATCAGCTGGTGTTGATGTTCCAAAATAGTGTTTCTAGATAGTCACTTGATCTGCTAGAAATGGCACTCAAGTCTTTAAATTAGACAAAACCATTTCGAAGGATGAATTCAATAAGTAGTTCCTGATATACTAAAACACAAATCTAGCCTGGACTACTTTCATCATTAGTCTGTTCAATCAGAGCCAACCTAGGGATAAGCAATAACAATCAAATTCACTTTTATCCATATTAGACAAAGTGGTACTCTATACAAAAAAGATGTGCTAATATATCATCACCATCATCATTTTTGATGTTCGTTTTTCCATGTCAGCATGGGCTGGTTGGAATTTGTTGAGATAGATTTCCTTGTCACCAATCCTCACCTGCTTCCAAGTAAGGTCTGAAAACAATGAGCTGTGGGAGTATAGCTATGAAGGTATATTATTACATGTAGAGAATACATGGGAGAAAGAGAGTCTTCTTAATGTGAACCCAACAGGGAGACCAGATATCCTAATTGACAGTAGTATAATAAATAAGGTAATTAAGGAAATAAAGACAGGGAAAACTGGTCTATCAAGAATTACTGCTGAGATGCTTAAAATATCTGGCAGTCCTATGTCTGAAATCAGTGAAAGAATAAAAGAACATATACAGTCCACTTTTACTAGTCTAAGTCATTAGATTGTGACCATGCAGGGGTACTGCTGTCAAAGGTTTCAGTCAACAGTATTGACTCCGTTACTTAACTTATCAAATCATAAAATTACATATTTGAAAAAGGGACACAATTTGATAAACCAACAAACATAAACACCACACACACACACAATGTGCTTTAGTATAGTTTTTCAACAACCAAATTTTATTCACAAGGTATTGGTCAACCCAAGTCTATAGAAAGAGACACTTGCTCAAGGTGCCACACACTAGGATTGAGTCCCAAGCCACAAGGTTGTGAAGTGAAATTCTTAACCTCACAGATAAAATTATATAAAAAGATATTTTCATAAAAATTTGTGAGTACATAACTAATTATGTACATAACTAATTAAAGTACATAAAGTACATAATTAATTAAAGTACGTAACTAATTATGTTACTGCCTCACTAATGTTTATGGTTTCAGAAATTTTGTGCTTGAGTACTTAAAAATAAAAGTTAACTTAAATCATGTGAATCCAACTAATTGTATAAATGTAACTTGGTACATTCATTTTGGGATTGACAAATAAGAGGTAAGGTTACAGCATTTTTAAAGCATGGTGATCATCTATAGCAGAGGTTCTCAACTGGGGTCTACATAGGATTTTATTGCTAAAATTTATGTGCAATAAACTGGTTATATTTCTATATTACACGAAATGTTTTAACAATTTTTTTATATGATTTATAATAATATTTAAATCTAAAAATATTATAGGATTTTTTTAAACCTCAAATAGCTATGAGGGTCCAACCAAGCAAAATAGGAATCAAAAGGTCCATAAGTAAAAAAATGATTGAGAACTGCTGATCTCAAGAGAGAAGTTGTTTTCTGAATATGAAATTCAGCAGTGAATCACAAATTCTCATACAAGTCTGCTGGAATCTATTAAGAATGAATATATACATTATTGCTTTGATTTTCATTGTGATAATAATATAACATTAAAATCTGAAATACCAAATATATAGTGAAAAATATTTGTTAAATCTGAATATTTTCCAAAAGTTTAGAAGTATGAACAAGTTTCTTAATTTGGCATCATTGGCAAGTATAGTCTAGTCATAACTTGATAATGTGAAAGTGAACAAACTTATAAATAAATGATAAATAAATGTATAGAAATGTAACAACATAAAATAATAGGGTTTAGTTTCTAGACAATTTTATTTTCCTCCATCAATGATTATACACTTCAGCATAAATAATAGTCCATGAATTACTGTATTCAAGAAGACCTGTCCACCACAGCAGAACTGATACAGGTGCTGGTACTTCATAAAAGCATTGGTGCTGGTACCACATAAAAAGCACCCAGTATACTCTGTAGAGTGAATGGCATTAGAAAGGGCATCCAGCCATAGAAACCATATCAAAACAGACAACGGAGCCTGGTGCAGCCCCTGGCCTTACCAGCTCCAAGCAAACCATTCAACCCATGCCGGCATGGAAGACAGACATTAAATGAAAAATGATGATGAGCTCATAACCTAACACATTTTGCTTATAATGGAGATGGCATTTCAGAATTACTCTTTTCTGAAAAGTAAATAGTTAAGTTCATAAGAAAAGACTGGAATGTAGTCTGTTCAAAGGAGCAAAGTGCTTTAGTTTCTTTTAAGTAAACAAACTATATCTGACAGCAGTAATTCAAAGCATTTATTTATATGAGAGAGTTAAAAAGATTAAATAACTACAAAAAAAAAAAAAAGGACTGTAAAGCAAAACACTGAAGCATATATATATATATATATATATATATA
>NC_068982.1:34135176-34139367 GCF_001194135.2 Octopus bimaculoides
AGCTACAGTGTGTGCCACCCAGGGTGGCCCTTCCATTTTCCACCCCTGGACCCCATAAAAAACACATATTGCCTACAGCAGACCCAAAAGTGCTGCCCGGAGTGGATTACCCCTACTGCCCCCCTCCTCCAGTTATGCTAGTGCCTCTTGCATCAATTAAAGTTCACATTGGTAAATGCTCAGTTCAACCCTTTAGCATTCAGATCACTCTGTCCAATATAATGCTTATTTACTCACATTGCTTTGAATTAATCATGCATTATCTCATAGCTTTGAAATTTTGATGATGTGATTGTATATTTTAAAAATGACATTGTAGGCTGGATGTGAGAGGCTGGATCTGGCTGGTTTAAACATAAAACAGACTGGATATGGCTGGTTTAAACATAAAACAGACTGGATATGGCTGGTTTAAATGCTAAAGGATTAAACAGTTGAAAGACAGGTTATTTGAGAGATGATTGAATGCAATTCTGAGAAGAAAATATTGGGTAGAAGTGTATTATCACAAAAGCAGAGAGGTGAGAAGAAGGTGGAGAACTAGGAGGAAGATGGAAGGAGAGGGTAAAGAGAGACAAGAATTGCAACCAAATGGATTTAGATGGTTTGTCAGAATGAGTATGTTTATCAGAATAGTAGTTCAGAAGACAAACACAGGACAGCTTGACTATTTGAAAAGTATTGTAGAATTGCTAGTAAGATTAGAATAACATTTTTTGGTAAATGTGGTCTACAGTATACATGTCCAACCTGTGTCAGCATAGAAAATGAATACTAAATGATGATGATGACGTTCTGAGGAACATAAGGTTCTAAAAGTTCACAAGATGAATTATTAATAAAACTTGATAAAAAGAATGGTATGAACAATTTCAAAGTGAAGTTGCATTTTTTATATATGTGTGTGTGTGTGTGTGTGTGTGTGTGTGTGTGTGTGTGTGTGTGTGTGTGTGTGTGTGTGTGTGTGTGTATAAATAGATTATCTCTCAAAAACAAATTTTGTTTCACTTATTGGACTCCACAACAAAAAGAATTTGGGACCCGGTGTCATAGAAGATTGCATCTGTCACTAATTTAACAGTATGAGACTGGTTGGAGTGGAAAGTGTCCTAAAAGCAAATTAAGTGCCACAGATAATTGGTATATAGTTCTCTTTCTTGTTGCAGATTCCATTTTACTTATTATTTTTTATTTATTTCAATTTTTTAAAAATAATTTAACATTACTTTTTATATTTTTACATTGAGTGGAACAACACAATTGCTTGTATGTCAGACCACCTCATGGTCCTAGCAGACAAAATGGAAAAGGCATTGCCCTGGAAGAAGGTGAGGGAAATGTGCTGGAACAGCTACTCTGGCTTGAAGGGCTTGTACTTGTGGATTGCTATCTCCACCCCAATATCACTGAGCAGGGATATGGTCTAGGAGCCAAGAACACCAGAAGTCTCCACTGCCACAGTTTCGATGATAAACCTGTCAGAGAGTGACCAATACCTTAACAGTTTGCATTTCTCAGCCTGACAAGCAATAGAGCCTGGGCTGATAGCTGAATACACCAAGTTGTTGCTGGAGAAGGTGTCACAGCATGTGGCATCCCAGATGTAATCAGTATATTATTAACAGAAAAATAAATTTTGTGACATATTCTGAAAACACAATGAAGGAGTTGGGATCAAAAAGTTTGGGAAACATAGATTAATTTACTTTAATATGAATTACACATTTTAGAATGTAGGATATCGTCAAACGACAGAATATACCGATGCCCTCCACCTTTCACTCATAAAAATCACATTTTATTTGTGACAGCTGTTTCAAAATCTACCATTAGAAAAAAAATAATAATAAATAGATGATACAAAGTGATCAAGGACAGAGAGTTTCATGCATAGCACTCACTCACCAAGGTTTTTTAAGTGTCATGTGTGAAACTCTCAACCATTAAGTCACTGTTTGTTCTACAGATTAAAAAAAATACATATGCACAGAAACATAACTACAGTTTGGTGTCCCAATGATCATGCTCTCATATTTTATTATTTTTTGCCTCCTAAGTTATTTTCTAACGTCCCTATTTTGAATTAGCTTTTGTGTGTATCAAAATGTAGCAGAGTTTCGGTGTCTTTCAATGAATTTAACCGCATTTAATTTGACCAAGAATTGGGTCAGCGATTGCTAAAAAGTAAATGTCGATATTAAAAATAAAATTAATTCATTTCCGTGGGTGAATGATATACACAAACACACAAACACAAATTAGA
Organism: Octopus bimaculoides; assembly: GCF_001194135.2. Lineage (NCBI taxonomy): Eukaryota > Metazoa > Mollusca > Cephalopoda > Octopoda > Octopodidae > Octopus > Octopus bimaculoides. The sequence continues at coordinate 34,137,440 of NC_068982.1, forward strand.
CGGCTAATGTGGATCCATCTATACTTATAAGGTTTTAATAACTGAAGAATCCCTTTGGTTGAAATGCTTGCCACACCTATCTCCAATAGGTGTCTATATATGTGCAAAAGCAATGGACTGCCAGTTTCCCTCCATCAAATTCTGCATAGACGCAATAATAAACACTTGTTCAAAACACTGCGTAGCATGATTGAACCTAGAACTAAGTGATTATAAAGTGGATCTCATTGACTTTTAATCGATGGTACCTCATCCCTACAAATTCGTGAATTTGATACAAGGAATAACTATGTCTAGAAATTCTCGTATACAAAAAATATTGGTTTTAAATTTTGGCACAATGTGATGTATAGATTAAAATCAATACTACTTGTCAATTATTTAAAAATTGCTTTCAAATTTTGGCAGAAAACCAGCAATTTTGAAGTGGGGGTGGTCAAGTAGATTACATCGACCCCATTGCTCAACTGGTATTTATTTTATCGATCCAGAAAGGATTAAAGGTAAAGTTGACCTTGGCAGAATTTGAACTTAGAACATAAACACAGAGGAAATGTTATTAGGCATTTTGCCCGACGTGCTGATGATTCTGCCAGCTCACCGCCTTCAATTATTTAAATACTAGCTGACATACCCAGTAATTCCCGGGAAAGCAGGGTTTATCCCTTGGTTCCGTTCTCATAATTGTTTCACTAATCCAATAACAACAACACAAAGTATGTAGCCCTTAAAATGGTTTTTGTGAATTTACAGAGAATACCGAACAGAGTATGTAGAACCTAGGAGGAAGTACTAATAAGGTATGTATACTAAAATCGTGAAGCATATTACGTAATAACAGGCTAATCAGATATGAGATAATTACAATTCAAAGTAAATAACTCTGAAAAGGGCTTTTGTGCATTCCCAGAGAATATTATCCTCAGGGGCGCTAGTGTTGGTATATTCATGAATAAGTCACTAACCAAAATAAGTGGATCTATTGTTTAGGAAAATACTATTTACTTGTTTAAGGGTTGTACTGGATAAATTGCGAAAATAACTCTAACAGTTCAAATACTAAGAAAAAAGCATACTCAATTTCATTTTTACCAAATAATATAGGAAAATGAATGGGTTATTTCCCTTGGTTTTTAAAATAAAATATACTATATATATATATATATATATAAGGATCCCTTCCAGGGGTCCTATTATCGACTTTTTTCAACAATCTGAGTATGCCACGAGGTTTCCAGACACATGTCAAGGTTTCAACTCACATGCCAAGTTTCATCAAAATCGATAAAACGATGTAGGAGGAGTTAGCTAACAACTCCACAAACACACCCACGGACAGAATTTCTCACGTATGTAGTAGATTGGAAATAAACGATGCATGAAATTTATGGTAAAACTGAACGAGGTCATGTTTCTTTTCAAAGGAGATGCAACATTCATTTCATAACAACTACTTACAAATTTCAGGATTTCCCCATTTTTATAAATATTAATCTTGTTCTTAGCAAAAAAATTTTTAATTTCTTATTTTATTTTAAACTAGCAGAGATACCTGGCGTTGCTTGGTATTAAAATGGCATAGTTTTTAATTGTTTTACTTGTTTTGGTCATGTGACTGTGGCCATGCTGGAGCACCACATTTAGTCGAAGAAATCGACCCCAGGATTTATTTATTGTAAGCCTAGTACTTATTCTATCAGTGTGTTTTTCCAAATGGCTAAGTTACGGAGGACGTAAACACAGCAACATCGATTGTCAAGCGATGGTGGGGTGCCAGTACCGCCTGACTGGCTCCCGTAGGATTTTCGAGCGAGATCGTTGCCAGTGCCCCTGGACTGGCTTGTGCAGGTGGCACATAAAAGACACCATTTCGAGCGTGGCCGTTGCCAGTATCGCCTGACTGGCCTTCGTGCAGGTGACACGTAAAA
>NC_068982.1:34139712-34141040 GCF_001194135.2 Octopus bimaculoides
TCATCCATGTAATTGGCTATAGAAATGCTTGTGCAAAACAACTTTTTGCGCTGCTCTGATTATACATAGCAGGGTAATCCCTTTTCACAGGAGCTAGGATGGCAATTTGTGATGAAGCAATTGCTGGCGATCTGTTGCTAAACAGTTTTGCCAGAATTCTATCAGATTGAGCAGAAGGTGTTGATGCACCATTTTGCATTATGCTCAAAGTAGCTACTGGAATGTGGTGAATTGCTGCAGTCTGTGGCTGTCATTTTAAACCGGTTGCTGTCTTTCCCCAGCAAACTCTCTTCTTTGGAGGCATAATCTATGTATATATTAAACAGAACAACAAAAGTTATAATAGATGGCAGGGTTGGTACTTTTCACATATCTGTAATTTTTCAGATTAACACAAACACACAACTTCAGATTTATATATTAAGATATATATATAATAATACAAAGAATATGTATACATGTATACCCACATATATGTACATACTTACATCTACATGTGTATATAGATGCATAACAGGGTACAGGACGTTAGAAAAATGAACTACAGACAACGGATATATATATATATACACACACACATGCATATATGGGTACATGACGTCACCAACAGTAAACAACATGAAATACAAAAACAATGAGTTCAATACGCAAGCAACGAGAGAAACAAATGGAAAACGGGACAAGTAACATAAAGAACGACCCTTCATCAGTTGTTGGCTGTCTATCTATTCCTCGTTTCGAGCATTGAACGACAATATGAGTCTGCGAAGACAGTTGCTCCCATAATTTTGTTTTCTTACTAAATTCCAATATAATTGAAATCGAAATCATCTGAAACGGATTTGTAGAAAATTTCATTCAAAATATCCCTTTACCTGAAAGTTATAAGGAAACAAAATCGGGGTAGGGAGCACAATTGTGTAGGTATGCCATTATGTCTTTGCGTTTTAGCGAAAGCATGCTAGAACTGGAAAAAGAAGTGTGGATCACAATTATCTCTGTACAACTTATTGCTGGATGGAAGGGGTGGGGACACAACTCTGACAACTTATAAACACTGTTGTTGTTGGCACTCCGTCGCTTACGACGTCGAGGGTTCCAGTTGATCCAATCAACGGAACAGCCTGCTCGTGAAATTAACGTGCAAGTGGCTGAGCACTCCACAGACAAGTGTGCCCTTAACGTAGTTCTCGGGGATATTCAGCGTGACACAGTGTGACAAGGCTGACCCATTGAATTAAAGGCACAGCAGAAACAGGAAATAAGAGTGAGAGAAAGTTGTGGTGAAAGAGTACAGCAGGGTTCGCCACCATCCCTTGCCGGAGCCT
>NC_068982.1:34141473-34144403 GCF_001194135.2 Octopus bimaculoides
ACATAATAGAGAAAAATGAAACAAATATAGACGACTTGCTCCGAAACACCACCGAGTGGGGAACGCTTCTCAAAAATAACCTGCAGTTGTTTCCTTCAAAATTCCTACATGCTCGAAATGTACATACATCAAGGTATATTTGTAGAAAATTTCACGAAAAAATATTAATTTTCCTGGAAGTTAAGAAGAATTTAAGTGGACTCTGTTGGAATTTCCGAAAATTGTCCCCCACCCCCATTCCAAAACACTTTCATCGGAAATTTTTGTATATTCGGATTCTACATAGTAAATACTATATGCATAGAAAATTTCATTACAAAATATTCATTTTTCTGAAAGTTATGACCTCCCAAAGTCTGGGGGGTAAAACCCTGCAGTTATGCCAAATTGTCTAAATCTACAAGAAAGCAGCGTTATCATGAGTTGTTAAAAAGTAAAAAATATAACTTACACTGAGTGAGAGAAACCCGTGGGTCCCGAGTTCTTCATCATTCCATTTAGGTGGCGGAGCTTTAAAGATTGGACCCCGTCTGAAGTCGAATATGCCAAGAATACTGAAAGGGCTTTTGATGAAAGACAATATCAATCTCCCTATTGCAACACATGTATAAAAGAAAATTAAAGGAAGAATAATCGCAGCCCGGGATATTTCATAGATAATCGACATTTTAACTAATTGGTGTGACGAAAAAGAAAAAAACCCACAGTGGCTTCCAGCAGTAAGATCAAAGTCTGTTCGTGCAGATAGCAATGACAGCTCCTCTTAAATAAGTGACACGCTCTAGTCACCGTGACTTTATACTTACACCGCTGACTTGATAGAAAGTTTAACTGAAATGAGTTGTAATAGGAATAACTTCCCTTACATTCATGTCATTTATCTAAACCAGCAGTTGTCAACCGTTCTTTGGTCTATGGACCCCTTTAATTGCTATTTTACCTAGAGAGACCTTCATAGCCACTCAAAGTTTTTTTTAAAAATCCTATTATATTTTTATAATTAAATATCATTAAGAATTGGATAAAAAAAAATGAAGTTGAAATATTCTGTGTTGTAGAACTAATTTATTGCACATAAACTTTAACAAAATCTTATATGGATGCCCGTTGAGAACCATTGAATCTAAATAGAGGCATATTATTGCACCATTATATAAAAGCATTATTTCGTTTCAAAATTTACGGTATTTATTTGATAAAGAGTAAAAAAAAGTAATGCCAAACATCAAGGGCAATAACGGTGGGTTTAACATTATACTGAAGTGCGAAAAATTCCTCAGTTAAGAGGATAAAGTATATTATTGATTTTGGGGGGTACAAAAAATGAACGGTTGCATTATACTTGACATCTCATTATACACGAATATATTATTTAGTAGCTTAAAAGTCACCCTATCGGGCTCTTCTTTTGGGCCTTGAACCCAATAATGATACTTCATGCATTGAGTACATATTAAATTTTATTTAAACTTGACCAATATTTTCCAAACAATGAACAATTTTCGTCAAAACAATGATATATGTCGACTTGGAACTTCTTGCAAAGCTTCGTGATAAACATTTTTTTGTCTTCCCATTCGGAGGTCACCACCAACACCACCTCCGTCGCCTCCGCCTCTATCACAACTACAGCTCATACTATTACTATCACCCCATTACCATCTCATCTTAGTGATTGTTTCATTACCTTTAAAATGTTGAGAGCGATAGATCTGACAGGTTCAGAGAGGTTGCCCTTTCGGGGACTGGGTCATCCTGTTGTACATTTCGAAAGATTACGATAGGAGCGAGCAAGTGTTTGTGGGTGTGTGTGTGTGTGTGGGTGTGTGTGAGAGAGAGAGAGGCAAAAGTTAGTGATGATAATAGTAGTAAATACTTTTTATTACTTTTGTTTAACCTCAGGTCATTTCTCATGTAATGATTTGAAGGATATTTCTCAGCTATTTCTATGAAGTCTATATAACACTTTTCGTTTTCAAAAGATTTGGCTGCTATTTCTAACGTGTTTGGATTGAAAATAAAACAAAGAAAAGAAAATGAAAGATCGCATGTCTTTATATTAAAGCATCTGTCTTCCGTTATTAAAGTTATGGGGTACTGTAAGCATTATTCATAGAACTCACATATTTGACATCAAGTCACTTAACCGTTGATGAAACTAATACCTTTGATTGAAAGCTTTATATTTTCAGAAAATAATTTTATTACCACATCTAATTCAGCCATGAGATTACATCAATTAATTTTTTTTTCTACCGTAACTTATCCTCAATACCTTGACTTGTTAACCTCAGTTTTATTCTTATCTGGCAAATCTCCTACGCTGTGGATAATCTACTATAATCCTGTCTACTTCATTTTATATAAAATATATCGATACATTATAATATAATCTAAAAGTGATAGAGCGCGTTTTTAAATTAGTGTTTTTTTTCTTCTCTTCCCTTAATAAAAGTTGGAAGAGACTTTTGCAGTCTAACATCTTGAATAATGCGTAACCCCAATTTTAATCAGATTTTGGTGAAAAATTATTATACACTAGCAGAAATACCCGACTTTGCCCGGGTTAAAGAGAATAATGAAATCTAAAAACGCCGTCTAGACTACGCAACCCTCAACTGTTAGTAGCTACGATACCATATTTCTACATTAATAACTCTCCAATCCATGCCAGCATGGAACATAGACATTAAGTGGAATGCCAGTCTCTCATCTGGGAAGGCCTTGAAATCAATGTTACCAACTGGGGACTATGTGTCGCAGTGATAATAAAAAGACTCAAAGGAGGTCTGCAACGAAATAATTTTACTCAACACTTTGCAAGTGAATCAGTGGAGGCAAAGATGCGTCTCATTTACTTCACAATTTATGCATCACATTGCAGAAATCACAATGTAAGTATATCTGAAAGGGTAGTCTTACACTGTTGT
>NC_068982.1:34145654-34157564 GCF_001194135.2 Octopus bimaculoides
ATATATATATATATATATATAGATTACTTTCATATTCACTGAAATTTCCTTCTTGGAGAAAGAAAAAATATAGCTGCAACTGAAAGCGACCCTTAAGGGAAAAGGATAGTTTTGAGAAATGAGAAAATAGTTCTCTCAAAATTACTTTATAACCTCAGAATAAATAATGTTTTGCATAAACATTTTAAGGAGTTTCATCAACGCTTTTACATCTGATTTTTTTCATGCTGGCATGTGTTGGATGAGATTTCTTGTGGTAGTACTATAGGTGCCCTATAGTACTGCCTGTATAATTACCATTAATAATAAGGTCTGTAAATAGCTTGTCTTAAAATGCTGTATAGTGTGGTGATTTCTGGAGAGAGAGAGAAAGAGAAAAAAAATTAGGTGAGATTTTTCAAATTTGATAGTTGCACGTAAGAGACAGCAATGGGCGTGTCTCGGGATATTACATCGCCCTCAGTACATGACTGGTACTTATTTTATCGACCCCGAAAGAAGAAAAAGCCAAGTCGACTTCGGCAGAATTTGTTCGCTATATTTATATATCAGCATAATATAGTTTAACAACGCTCACTAATCAATTAAATATTGCTTTCATATTTTAGCACAAAGTCAGCAATATCGGGGGTGGGGTGGGGGGCAAATCGATTGCATCGACCCCGAAAGGATGAAAGATAAAGCCGACCTCAGCAGAATTTGAACTCTGAACGTAAAGATGGACGAAATGCCGCTAAGCATTTCGCCCGGAGTGTTTAACGATTCTACCAGCTAGCCGCCTTTATTTTTAGATATTCTTTTCTACTCTAGGCACAAGGCCCGAGATTTTTAGGGAGGGGGCCAGTCGATTAGATCGACCCCAGTACGCAACTGGTACTTAATTTATCAACCCTGAGAGGATGAAAGGCAAAGCCGACTCGGTGGAATTTGAACTCAGAACGTAAAGATAGACGAAATACCTATTTCTTTATTAGGCATAAAGCCCTAAACATAGATGGGGAGAACCACAAGAACAGACAAGACCATAGTGGGGACAAAAAACATAAAAACGAAAGTAAATGAGATGAAAGTTATATAAAAATGAAAAAATGAATATTGACGCATGGGCATTAGCATTTGAACCGTTATATGGATTATCTACAATTTTTCTTTTTTTTCCCCTTTAATTTCATACTTTTTTTTTTGTCTTTAGTAGAACTTCATCAATGGTTCGATATCTCTTAAATTCACCAGTGGTGGCAACTCTTTAAATTCCACCTCCACACACTTCTTTCAACTTTCTGTAGTTTTCCTCTTCGATCGATATTGCCTTCATATCCTTCGCGTAGACGTATGAAGGCACCTTCACTCTTACTATTGAATGAAACTTGATTATCTTTTTCTCTGTTTCAACATTTTTGGGGTACGTCGCAAGATACCATACTCCATCTTCTTTCCTTTCTCTTGGATTTTTGGTTTTCTCTTTTCTTCCTCCATAAATAGTCTCTTCATCTCACCTTCATGCAGTTGGGTTTCTGACTTTCTCCTTCTTACTGCCCTCCTTTCACAGTTTCTTTTCCGGCTGAGAACTCATTCTTTTCTTTTTAACCATAGTGAATCCCTTCGCCGTTTCTTTTTCTGTTGCTTTGTTCCTGCCAGCTCACTGCCTTCTTTATTTTTAAATATTGAAAGAGATGCGAATAATTTTTGGCTGATGTAATTTGCTTAAGTTCTTTTATTCATTTGACTGCGGTCATGCTGGAGCACCGTTTTTAGTCGAACAAATCGACCCCCAGGACTTATTCTTTGTAAGCCTAGTATTTATTGTATCGGTTTCTTTTGCTGAACCGACAAGTTACGGGGACGTAAACACACCACCATCAGTTGTCAAGCGATGGCGGTGGTGGGGAAACAGAAATATATACGGGCTTCTTTCAGTTTCCGTTTACCAAATCCACTCACAACACTGGTCGACCGGGTATAGAAGACACTTGCTTAAGGTGTCACTGAGTGGGACTGAACCAGGAACCATGTGGCTGCTAAGCAAGCTTCTTTCCACACAGCCACACCTGCACCTAAATTAAAGAAATAAAATGGGGGAAACAACTTAAATGCGCCATTGGCTTTAACTTGGATAGCTAGAAGCTGATGCACTGTATGTCGTATGTGAAGTCTGGTATACCGAAACATCTTACATAATTGTCCCTCGACAGCAAATATGTACAAGGAAAGCCTTTCCAGGGATCAATTCCTTATTTCTTGAAATTATCTCTCCTCCTCTTTTCAGTGTCGCTAGTTTTCGTTTTGTTTTTCCACACGAAAGTTAAATTTTAAGCATCTTAGGATTTCTTGCGTGCAATATTCAGTACATCAAATCTTTATGCGAGTTATTGTTGTTGGCACTCCGTCGCCTACGACGTTGAGGGTTCCAGTTGATCCGATCAACGGAACAGCCTGCTCGTGAAATTAACGTGCAAGTGGCTGAGCACTCCACAGACACGTGTACCCATAACGCAGTTCTCGGGGATATTCAGCGTGACAAGGTTGACCCTTTGAATTACAGGAAGTAAGAGTGAGAGAAAGTTGTGGTGAAAAAATACAGCAGGGTTCGCCACCATCCCCTGCCGGAGCCTCGTGGAGCTACAGGTGTTTTCGCTCAATAAACATTCACAACGCCGTCTGAGAATCGAAACCGCTGCCCTAACCACTGGGCCATTGCGCCTCCTATGCGAGTTATATACCAAAGCTAATTATTTATTTGTAACTGTCACATAGAACAGCCATTCCTCAATACAAGGGAAATAATTCTATTGTGAGATGATTAAAACAACCAACGTAGAAAAGTTTGAGGACATTTTCTCTAAGTGTAAAACCTCTTCAGTTCAGGACTAACTCTCAATAAACAGAAAGTGATAACTATTGTATATGAGAGACTTTGAATTTGCAGGACTACTATATGTTAATGTCAGTAGTTCTATAATGGGTATTCCGTCGGTTACGACGACGAGGGTTCCAGTTGACCCGATCAACAGAGCAGCCTGCTTCTGAAATTAACGTGCAAGTGCCAGAGCACTCCACAGACACGTGTACCCTTAATGTAGTCCTCAGGGAGATTGTGTGAAAAGGCTGGCCCTTTGAAATACAGGTACTACCTATTCATTTATGCCAGCTGAGTGAAATGGAGCAATGTGAAATAAAGTGTCTTCGGGAATTGAACTCATGAATCTTACAATCGTGAGCCGAATACCCTAACCACTAAGCCACATGCCTTCACTATAATTCTATAGCAATTGAAACAAGTGTTAAAACCTTTTGAATTTTAAAAAATATCATTTTCTACTCTGAAAGAATGGAGGGATGAGGGAAAGAACAGTGCCAATAGCCACCTTCCATACTTTTATTTATTTAGATTCTACTAAAATGAGGGATAAGAACAATTGAGTGAGGTTAAATATGATTAGTAATTAATTTGAATAACCTTGTTGCCAGCTGACACCAACACTCATTTACAAGTATTGTGATGTCAAGGTAAGGAGAAAAAGATATTGCCAACCTGAAATATATATACATATATATTCAAATAACAAATGAAATACAGATGGAATATACGAGATTTTATTATTAATAACGACAGTTGTTTCGACACATCTAGCATCGATTCCTCTTGGGTGGGACACTCAACAGGTTCAGGAGTAGCCGGTGGTGCAGATGTATCTCGTCAGGTGATAAATAAACTTGTTAAAAAGACTGTTCCACAATGTAACTTTCCGTTTTGTAGAGAGAAAAACAGCCAGACGAAGGAAATATCTTCATTTATATAGATCAAAAGTAAAATCACAGATGACAAAAAGAGAAATGAACACACAATCCAGCGAGAAAAGTATATATTTATATACACACACAACAGGCTTCTTTCAGTTTCTGCCTTCCAAATCCATTAAGACTCTTGTCCAAGACACTACTCAATGGGTTTGAACCCCAAAATTTGTGGTTGGGAAGTGAACTTCCTAACCACACATCCATACCTGTGCATGTATAAAGAAAACAATTCAACACAACATTCTTAATAAGAAAATAATAAAACCATTTAAGAGTCTTTGTAGAGTAGCAATGGCAAGAGCAAATATTTTAATTTCAGATTTCTGAATAACCAAAGTTGAACAAAACCAAACCAAAAATATTTTCAACAAATTCACAATTTTCTTCAAATTGAGACAATGTCAAATCGGGAAATATTGTATTTTTGCATGGAGGATTATTTCATATTCTTTTCATGTATCATTTTAAAAACTGAATCCTGAAAAGGGTTTATGAATAAATCCCCGTCTATCACTTAAACATTTCTACTTTTCTAGAAGTTGGAAAACCAGATGTAAAGAAATGCCATACATCTCTCTGAATCATCAGCCAACAGTAGTTGGATATGACTATTTAGTTTAAAAAGTACCCATACTGGCCATTTTTTCATAGTAATAGACTACTTGGAATGAATGTTCAATAAAAGTTTTAGGTAATCACTTTATGATGTTAGATTTATATTAAAACATTATTGCTCATGCTTATAATTTACTAAATTATTAAGAAAATTCAAAAAGATCAAAGTTTCAAAACGTTTTGAATTAGTTACATTCTCAGTTGTTTTGCATCATTGAGAAGCAATTTGCTGAGTTGATAGTATGTTAGCATAATGACCAAAAGTTCATAATTCTTTTCAGCACTTCACTTCAGGTTGAATCTAGGCTACCTTGTAAATAGAGGTTTACATTCAGCAATGCCTAGATAACAGTGCAGAGTTTAAATCTTACAGAGATCATGGAAGAAACAATTAATTATCCAACTTCAAAAACTGACACTTTGCAGTGCTGAAAATTATGGGACTAAAGGCCATCAAAACTACAGAACAAAAGAAATGACTACCAATGTTATATGATCTTACTGCATTCAATTGTATTGTTTTGGGTTAAGTCAAAGCAAATACTAGCAAACCAAGCAATGGTTTGCTAGTAATAGGTGATGTACCAAGCTGTACGGTTTGAATCCATGACCATCTAGAAAGTCAAATAGAAAAACAATTGTTCTAAAATAGCAATTTTAATTAAATAGTAACTTTTGTTGGGTAATTATTCTCCAATAAGCAAAACTGATTAAAAACTGTTACAAACATAACAAAACATTTGATGAAGTAAACAAACAAACATACGTAGAGAATATTTATTAATAGAATATTTATATTATAAATAATTTTTATAATAGAGATAGGAGGAGGGGGAAAAGAAAGAGGAAAGGAAGAAATTAAGAGAGCTGGAATTGAGATAATGTTTGTCAGCAATGGCACCAATAAGCCGGTCTTCTTTAAGATTCTCTACATAATAGTAAATTGATTTCTTTCTTTTACAAATGGTTCAAAAGTCAGTAGAGAAGCCATCCAAGGCACATGGACCAATGAGTTAAGTGCCATTGAGATGTCATCCACCATGTAAAAGCATCGTGATTTATTTAACCAACCTATTTAAATGTACAAGTTCATTTATTGTTCCAGTTTGCATGCTCCATCAAACAGCAGTGAAGGTGACGTCAATGTGGGAAAATACAAAAGTCAGATACCCTGCACCACAAGCACCACCACCAATACTGTTTTTTAAACTTTCTATCATGCTGACAGTATCAAATTAATTATTAAGTAGCAATCTATAGCCACAGCCAATGGACCAGGGGCACACACATCAGATATTTCTTACATAAAGTCTTCTGCAAAATCATCATAGCGTATATCATCTAAGTCATTTTCTTTACCAAACTTTATAGATGCTTTAGTTTTCTTTTTCTTCTTTTTCTCATTTTCCTAAAAAGAGGAGAGAAAAAAAAAACACTAAAATAAAATGCTGCTTCAAAAAATACTATTAGACAAACTAGGATTACTATTTTGAAAATAACATAACAGGCAAATGCATGGCTGTGTGGTTATACACACACATACATGTAAGTATGTTAGTGTCTGCAATGACACTGCTTGTGGTAATGTTGCCCATACCTGCTGTAAACAAGTCTGATACATTTATCATTTGACATACAAAGATGTAGAATAAAGTCCCTTACTTGAACACAAGGGTTGGCGTCAGAAAGGGCACCTATAGTACTGCCACAAGAAATCTCATCCAACACATGCCAGCATGAAAAAATCAGATGTAAAAGCGTTGATGAAACTCCTTAAAATGTTTATGCAAAACACTATTTATAAAGCAAATAACAGCAAGTCTTAAGCAGTAATCATTGTATTTAAGTCATTTACTTTACAGCTCTCATTACTACGTTTTTAGAGGAGTTAGAATTGTGGTATTAATGTGCAAAGTGACTTGAAAACTAATACTACAATTCTAACACATCTAAAAATATTGCTGCTTTAGTTGGTTAAAGACTAGTTAAATCATATTAAATTCTAAATTAGAATATTTACCTTTTGTTGTTTCAGTTTTTCATGGTACATACTGCTAAGTGATGCATTAATTTTTCTAATTTCATCAGATTCAACTAGTGGCAAGAAAAAGTTTAAATTAAAAATTATCAAAATATTTTACAATCAAATCTACTTAATCTAATATATAAAAAAAAACACACAGTTTTAGTGACACTGAAACATGACAAAATAAAGAAATAAAATAAAATAAAATGTTCCGTTGCATGCAACTTTTATTATCAAAAGTTAACTTGTAAATACTGAACAAGAGTTCAAAAATTTAGCACAATATACACTTGCTTGAAAATAGCTTTATGCACATCTGTGATCACCAAGAGAAAAATATAAAGTATTGTTTATAATTACCATTAATAATAAGGTCTGTAAATAGCTTGTCTAAAAATGCTGTATAGTGTGGTGATTTCTGGTGAGAGAGAGAGAGAAAAAGAAAAAAATTAGGTGAGATTTAACTGATTTGTCTTAATTTTAAATACCAGCTTCAACTTTGTTTTAAATCTGACTAGCCAACAGCTTATATGCCAAGAATGTTATATAAAAACTTTACGAAAAACTAGGACATGCTGATTTGCCCATGGAAAGGAGTGGGCAAATCAGACAGTCAATTAGCATTATGATATACTATAGTAGAACTTCTGCCAATGTGGGAAGAAGGACATTAAAAACAATGAGATAACTGCTTCTTCAGTGGTTTACAATACGCTGGCTTTGTTTTTGAGAAAGTCACCATTAACAGGATTTTAATTTATGAAGTTCTAAACTTAACACTTGTTATCAATCTCTACAAAATTTTTACTGGTTTAATAAAATTTATCTATTCATATTTTATATAAAACTATTGAAATAAATCTTGTTATTTTGTTAGTGATAGCACATGATTTCACTAGATAAACACTTGTTGTGTATCAGTGTATTTATGTAGTGTTAAATTTGTGGTTGAACTTTTAATTTGAAATGTCATTGCAACCTTCAAGGTGCACCTACTTTTAATAGCATGAATCTGTTTATGTACACAATTCTTCAATGCTGTCATTGCATTGAATTTAACTTTATTTTTCACACAAAAATTCCATGAAAGTAACTTTTTCAAACATCACAAAATAAAAACATAAGGAGTTTCAAAGAACCAAATCAAGCATGCAATTATTTTAAAATTTAACTGAGACATAACTGTGTGTTTTAGAAATACAATAAAAGATGATCTGATATTGCATCAAGTACATCTCAGCATACCTTACTGTCTAGTTTTAACATAACTAGACTTTTTGCTTATACATCAAACAACTGTAGTTAATAGAACATTACATAACCTTATTTTAAAGTCTATGCATATAAGGAAAAGAACAACCATAGAAAATATTACCTCAAATGTTGTTATCTTTTCTTTTAATGCTTCTTCAAATTTTATAAAATCTTCTTCTGATTCTGGACTCATTTGGTCAATACCAGCTCCCTCCACTAATCCTAAAACAGAGAAATGATGTTTAGTTGAATTAACTAAAAACCAGTTAACAACATCATCTCTCCCCAACAAAATATTTTAAATTATGGCAAAATTGCTTTTATGATTGAAAAATTTATTAAAACTTGCACAAGTGTTTAAGTCTATGACACAGAAAAACCAGGAAGGATATGAGAAAAAAATTGTGGTGTAAAATCTTACAATGTTGGGTATTACTTGAGATGATAGCAGATTGAGATGAATGGCCATTTGCTAGACTTCAGGCATGTCTAAACTCATGGAAAAATGAACATGAAAATATTAAGTGTTAGCTATATGTATATATATATATATTCATAATTGCTTTTAAATCAAAATGTAGTTTGCACTTTTAATCAAAAGGCAACTTGTGCTTGAGGAAATTGTTAAAAAAAAAATTTTTTAAAGAAAAAATGAGAGATATGCAACTTCCTATGTAATTCAATGAGAGGTTTCTTGTCAACAAGTCCAGTCATGCCTTTATGAAAAGTTAAATTGTTTTTTACATGCTGAAAAAAACTAGGATGCTGTCAGCTGACAAATGGTTTGCAAATGTTGCCCTCTGGATGCATAAAATGTTAAAACATCATGTTAAATTTCAAGCTACATTTTTACTATTCTTCTAAAAGGACCCAATGCAAGCACTAATAGTTAAATACAAATTTTCATGTTTACATAATCCAAACATATTGGTTCAGTACACTGCTTTCGATGATTTAGAGAGAAATGTATGTACCATGTTTCAAATATTTTATAGAAAAATTAAACATTTTGTATCAGTCAATTCAATTACTGTAACTGTTATTGACAAAACAATGTATTATGCTGCAGAAACATCATCTCACTCAATGTTTTCAGTATTGTGAAATTACTTTAACCCTTTAGCATTTAATCTGGCCTTATCCACCACAATTATTTGAACTGTTTTATGTTAAAACCGACCAAATTTAATCTCTCACACCTACCCTGCAATGTCATTCTAAAAATAAACAATCACATTGTCAAAATCTCACAGCTAAGAGATAATGCACGATTAATTCAGAACAATTGAATAAATAAGCATTACATTTGACAAAGAAACCTGAATGCCAATGGTTTAATAAACAGATTTACGCCAAATCAACTTACATTGCTTTATACCATAAAGGATTATAATTGAAAATAAATATCTAGTTCACAGAAAGGAAATAGCCTAAACACCCAAACATTTAGTCAAACAAATATTCTAATATGAAACAAGATATATAGATCATATAAAAATATTCTCAAGATAATACAATGAAAACTACTAAAAGGCAATTGTTCAATATGTGGTATAATGTTGCACAGTTAGTAATCACCAGTAATAACTAATAGTTAGTGGATTACTAACATGTACATTTAATATCCCTGAGCATTACGGCATAACAAATAAGAAAGTAAATGTATGCTGTCAAAGTCAGGATCTTTCAAAATTCAAATAAGTTAACCATTGAAGCCTTCACAATGAAATATCTCATAACTATGCACATCCTTATAAATCTTTACGGAAATTTCTTATTATTGACAATTCAAGCATCATTTTACAATTTAGCACATAAATATTTGACAGTTTGAGTCATTTTTTTGTCTTATACATTCATAGTTAATGACTTATGCTACATGACTCAATTTGGGTTTAAGGTAAATTTGAATGTTTTCTTTTTCAGCATGTTGAAAATATTCAAGGAAAATGTCTTAATTTTACGCTAGATGACATTTGAAGCACTGGTCGTGAAAATTAAATTGTAAATAAATTTCAGTGTTTTAGAGATTGATGCTAGGACCAACACAAAAACGAGATAAGGCAGAGATCGATTTTAAAAAGTACTTCCTTGCAAATATTGTCACCATACACTCTTGCAAATTGTCACCTTACATAAACACCTAGTTTCTCTATCCCCACTTACTCCTACTCACCTCACACTATTAAGTATCACTTGGATACCTCATCACCAATATCTATCTTTTTGTAGTAACTACAGATTCATTCTCACTCTCTCTTGAATGAGTAGCAATTGTAGCTCCTCTACAAAGACCTGCTCTTCCCCAGGTTTTGTACTCTTGTGAGCTGCATGGTTGCCTGTGGTGGTGAGAAAAGCACCCAGTATACATGGTAACAGGGTTAGTATTGAGAAGGACATCCATGCCCAAGCAGACACTGATAGATGATGCAATCCTTGGATCCATCAGACCCAGCTGAACTGTCCAGATAATGCCAGTAAGGAACAGACATTAAACGATGATTATAAGAGACAGGCATATTATTAGCTGTTGGCAACAGAATAAACAAACATGTAGCACAGTTAGTATATACCAGTAACAACTAGACTATAACCAGTACATTACTAGCATGTGCATTTACTATCCCTGAACATTCGGCACAACATATATATATAAATATATGTATGGTTCATAGTCAGGGCTTCTCCCCAATTTCAACTTTTGTTAGAAAAGCAGTTTAAAACTTAGCAAAATCTTTTAAGTACATTTCCAATGAAAGACAATGCAAATGAATATCAATTTAAATTTTAGATCTACACTATCATTAAATTACTTCATATAATTTATTATCTAAATATGTTTAGCAGGCGGAATTATTATTTCAAAATAATCTTTTAAAACTTTAGCATTAAACATCTAGTTCAAATATTCTAGCTTTTTTATATTCAAACTTGCCAGACCCAATCTCTTACATTTACCAAATACCATTCTAGAAGTAATTGCACCATCAAAATCTTGAAGCACCAAGCTAATGCATAATTAATCAAAAACAATGTGAATAAATAAGCATTACATTTAACAAAGTGACTTGAATGCTAAAGGGTCAAATATGAAGGAATTCAAGAAACTTTTATAATGAAAGATTAATCTTCTAGTGTTTAAAGAGACAATTCTCTCCTGTGTATTTAGAATCAATATTTCATACACAGTTCAATCAAATAAGAAATCAGTAGCCATTTCTTCGAGCTACTATCAAAATTAAAGGGACATGATAATACCAAATATATTTACTAGATCCTCTAGCAGTATAAAGTTAAAATAAGGAACATTCATTTATGAAAAGAGGTATTCTACAGGCTAAATAAAAAGTTAGCTAAAACCAGATGATTCATGAATTACATAATCATGTTCAAAAGATTAATCCATAGAATATCTAAATTGGTTTTACACACCCTACGTACTGTAAAAGAAAACTGAATTTTAAAGTTTACATACAAAATTTACCCAATATAAAGCAACAAGGTCGAGGGAAGGATTACAGTAAAACTCACAAGCCAATCAACAATATGTCAACACATGATAATATTATCATGTACTGACAAACATTGAGTAGTCACCAGTAACAACTAGAATATATCCAGTAGATTACTAGTAAATGCACTTATTATCTCTAAACTACACAACATAATATCTGTGTGCTCTCAAAGTCAGGGATTTTTCAACAAATTTTATAACTGACTTTATGCTGCCAAGACCCACACAAAAATGAGATAAGATTTTGAAGAGTAGTTTTCCCAAACAGATGTATAAAAAATACAGCAGTCCAATAGAAAATGGTATGACACCATTAAAGAAATGAAAGCCATTCTTTTATGTACTATGAGATGGAAAAATATCTATTTGGAAATAGGTGAAGCTGTAGAAAATTTGTGCCAATGTATTTTTGCAGGACCCATGCTTGCGTGGGTCCTGCAAAATAGGACAAATTCATGCAATAAAAAGCTTCTAGACAGCAACTACAAGGGTTAGTACCAGAAAAAACTGCTGCAAAAATTTCCATTGAAACCATAACATGGAAAAGGCATAAAAATGATGATGAAAAAAGAAGAGATTCTATAATAAACCAATACAGATGGTCATAATATTACCTGCTGACAACAGAATAAAAAAATACATGTAGCACAGTATATATACCAGTAACAATTAGAATATAACCAGTAGATTACTAGTATGTGCA
>NC_068982.1:34158281-34161828 GCF_001194135.2 Octopus bimaculoides
GTATATATACCAGTAACAATTAGAATATAACCAGTAGATTACTAGTATGTGCATTTACTATCCCTAAACATTACGGCATAACAAATAAGAAAATATATGTATGCTGTCAAAGTTAGGGGTTTTTCTCCCCACCAAATTTCAATATTTGTCAGAAAAAGTTTAAAACTTAAGAGCAAAATCTGTTATTCTAATGAGTGACAATTTATGTTCCACATTAACATTCAATGACTTCATATTGCATACGAAGGATTCAAGGATATCTTTATAATGAAAGAGAGTTTGTTTTTTCATTCACAATTATCATAGGGCTAAGAATTAATACTCTAGTGAAATCAATAACCACTTCTTTAAACTAAAATGAAAGACACTCTGTTAGGATAAACAAGAAATGAAAAGAAAGAAATATTCATTTAGAAAAAATATTCCACTAGTTAAATAGAAAATATTAGCTAACACAAGACAATCCATGGATGACATATCTTGAAAAGATTTTCCATTGAGTATCTAGTTTGTTTTTACACACCCTATGTATTGTAATAAAATCAAATTTAAAGTTTACATAAAGAAATTTACCCAATATAAAAACTATAATAAAGAAGCAATAAAATCCACAAGAAAACAATCAATATGTATCAGTACATGGTAATACTATGCAGTGACAAACATGTAGCACAGTGAGTAGTAACAACTAGAATATACCCAGTAGATTACTAGCAAGTGCATTTAATATCCCTAAACTATACGACATAACAAAATATTTGTATGCTCTCAAGGTCAGGGTTTCTTTCAACAATTGGACTTATGATAAATTTGATTGTATTTTTCTTTCAGCATGTTGAAAACAGAGAGAAAATATTGTTTTACTGAAGAGGACACAAAGTAATGGTAGTGGAAATGAAACTGAAAATAAAGAAATTTATGCTAACAAATGAAGCAGTTGATATAATATAAATATTCCAGCGTTTTAAAAAATGATGCCAGGACACACAAAAAAGTAAGATAAGGCAGAAGTAAATTTAAAAAAATACATCTCTCTTTGAACATCCACAGGAAATTATGGTTAAAGAGTCAAACATACTAGATAATTAGAACAGACAGCACTCCAACAGAAAAAAGGTATGAAGCCATTCAAGAAATGAAAGCTTTTCTTGTATGAATAATGAAAGTGTAATACCCCAATTCCAACATATGAACCCTATTATTAAAAAAATATTTTACAAAGAGATTGTGTTTAGTCTTTCATAACGGCCATAAGGCAAATGCCTAAATTTGTATAGGACTAGGGAGATAAATGTCTACTGTATGGTGCAATATTTCATATATTTTATTAATGAATGAACTTTCTAGCATAAACAGTACTAAATAATCAGACAAATATTTCTTAAAAGACACGATTATTACCAAACCCATTAATAGTACAGAGAAGAAATGAAAATAAATATGCAGCTATAACAAAAAATAAGTTAAGTATTTAAATAGCTTGATAGAAATTAATTTACTGACCAAATAATAAAAGTTAGATACCACAAAACTAATATATTAGGTGCAGGAATGGCTGCAAGGTTAAAAAGTTTGCTTCCCATTACACAGCAACTGGTTAAATTCCACTACATGGTACCTTAGCGTCTTCAACTGTAGCTCTGGTATGACCAAAGCCTTGTGAATGGCTTTGTTAGGTGGAAATTGAAAGCAACCAGTCATATATAAATATACTAGCAGAGATATATGTCATTGCTCGGGATTAAAATGGCATAGTTTTTTTATTGTTTTACCTGTTCCGATCATGTGACTGCAGCCATGCTGGAGCACCACATTTAGTCGAAGAAATCGACCCCAGGATTTATTCTTTGTAGGCCTAGTACTTTATTGATGTGTATGTATATATATATATGTATTGATAGAAAAGGTAAGACAACAAAAGAAAGAAAGAGACCTCAATATTATGTAAATAGAGGAATTTATCTGCAAGTAATATGTGACAATTATTCGGTAGCCATAATAAAACTCTGAGTTTCGGATGTTGGGGTGGAAACCCACACTGTCATCTCTTCAGTTATCTGGCCATCGAAAAAATGCTATGAAAATGACCGTTAAAGGGAAATTACTGTGTGAATCACCATTATTAAGACAAAAGACCTATTAGAATGACCGCTAAGTGAGGAGAGGGAGTAAAAATGTCCTTAGTATTCACGTAAGCACACCCACATACATGTGCCTATATGTATATACACATCCACCCTCACTTTCGGATCATATTCACATGTAGCTAAATATTTGAAACTATTATCTCACACTACAATAGATGTTATTGTTTCACTTTTTGACACATAATACCGAAACGGGCTAAAAGATTGCTCCAGACTTGCATTAGGCAAGAAGGTGAAAATTTTTTTAGCCCATGACACTCCATGGACCCTATGTAGTGTATGCGTAAAATTTGAATGAAATTGGTTTGGTAGTTCTTCAGTTTTAGTGATACACACATACAGACACACATTCTCAGCTTTATATATATAGATATCCTCACAACTTTGTCTATATGTTCTCATGTACTGACACATATCAAGCCAAAGAGAAATATATTTGGAAACAGGCAAGCGTTGATTACTGGATAGGCATGTCTTGTACAAAATCTGCCATGATGAAATTTATGTAATCCATGCAGGCATGGAAAAGAGGTTAATGAATGAATAAGATAAATATATGTAATATAAAGCTTTTAGACTGCAACTACAAGGGCTAGAACCACAAAACACTGCCTCAAAAACTTCTATTGGAACCATGACAACATAGAAAAGCAAACAAAAATGATGATGAAAAATAATGAAGGTTCTATAATAAAGCAATACAGATGGCAACAGCATAAACAAACATGTAGCACAGTTAGTATATACCAGTAACAATTAGATCATAGCCAGTAGACTACTAGCATGTGCATTTACTATCCCTGAACACACGGCACAACATATATGTATAAATATATGTATGGGTTAAAGTTAGGGTTTTTCTTTTCCTTCCAATTTCAATATTTTTTGGAAAAACAGTTTAAAACTTTGATTAACAGCAAATTCTTTCAAGTATATTCCCACCGAATAGCAATGCAAATGGATTATTAGTTTAAATTCTAATTCCACACTAAATTACTTCATATTTGTTTTATTAATTAATGATGTGTTCTGTAGAAGAAATCTATTTCTTCTATTCAAAAATATTTCCTAGACCCTCTGTCAGTATGAAAAATGAAAATAAGAGAGATTCATTGAAGCTAAAAATATTCAACAGGATAAATATGGCAAATCATGGATCACTTGCTGATTTTCAAAAAATTAATCCATTGAGTATCTAATTTCATTTTACTCAGTCTCTATTGTGATGAACTTAAATATTACAAAGAGAAATTACCCAATATAAAAACTATAACAAACTGAGGGAGAAATATTATATTTGGAAACAAGCATGTGTTGATGACAGGATAGGCGACTTTTGTAGAAAATCTGCCACAATGAACTTTATCTAATCCATGCAGGCATGGAAAAGATGTTAAAAT